>NC_089811.1:9389339-9456839 GCF_029633855.1 Hoplias malabaricus
GGGCTTTGTCCGTTTCTTCAAAACGTGCCTCCTGCCGGCGCTAGATATGTGCCGCTGAATTGAACACTTGCGTGTCCAGGGAAGGGTCTTTATTTATTTATTTTTTTTCCCGAGACCCGCTCCCAGTTCCCGGCGACCGTGTGCACATTCATGCTCAAGTTCTTTTTTGTAGCTTGTCATTTCCCAAGTTTTAAGACGTTTTTTTTTTCAGTTCGGAAACAACAATCTTTTCTTTTGCCGTAACACTGTCTTTTACAAAAAATAAACAAAGAAATGTAACAAAGGCAAGAAAGTGTCGCTGCGCAATTGTTGTAGTTGCCTAAAGAACGAGAGAGGGAGGCGCGCTCTAAAGCGGAGAGCAAGGGTAGGTCTGTCTGGGCCTCACTTTTTTGGAGCATTGGCTCCAACTGTCAGTGTCTGGAAGGTCATAGGCCAATGACGTCTTCCAATGACTTGCTGAGTATAATGAAATCTTTCAGTTCTCCAGAGTCTTCCAAAGTTCTCCAATGTTCTCCAGAGTTTTCCAGTGTCCCAAAGTTCTCCAGAGTTTTCCTGAGCCTTCCAAACTTCTCCAGAGATTTCCAGAGCCTTACCTACCTCTCCAGAGTTTTCGAGAGTCTTTTAGTGTTTTCAAGAATCTTTCAGAGCCTTTCCAATAATTCCGAAGCCTTCAGAAGTTTGCAAGCTCACCACGCAACAATGAATCCTCGACCGAAGAAATGAATCTGTTCCGGCGTCGGAGGGTATGACTCTGAGAGGACATTTACATTTCTACAGCAGCGTGATTTCTGTTCTCATGGTTGAATGAGATGTGAGCTGGAGTCTGTTTTGTACATAATGCAGTGTTCGCAGGAGGATACCTGTCCCAGCTGTGACTGGATTCTACTGTACAAAGAAGAGCAATAGTGGGAAAAACGAAATAGTAGCAACAGTCTGGCAGTGTCTGACTCCCAAGCTGATCGCTCGGGATAATAAAAACGGATCAAAAAAGATGAGAAAATGGCATGGATGCGGTGGACCGGCCCTCAGAAACCTCCTCGCCTCCTGGTTCTCGGTCAATGAGCTCCCCCCACCCTCTGTTATTCCCTCTCAAGAAGCTCAGGGTTTTTGCTTTTGAGTCTTCCGCAGGGGTCTCCTTCTCTCGACGAGGCATGCCAGCCTCCTCTGTCGTTCCCTCCCCTTCTCTCTCTCTCCTTCTCTCCCACTCTCCCTCACTCTCGTCGTCCTCTCCTCCCTCAGATGTGCCTCTTCATGTGCAGAGCCAAATGGTCAGACCTGGAGAAACACCTGCAGGGAGAGAAAGACACAGAGAGAAGAGGAGAGATGAGTTGCTATTCTTGCATAACAGCGTTTGATGGGTAAGGTGGGGTTTAAGGGAGGGAGGGATGGGCGCCATATGACACTTGGAGCAGGCTTTGCAGATGGAGTCTTTCAGGCTTTGTCAGAACAGAGCGAGGCAACATTTGGTGTTCAGGAGGGAGAGAAGGATATTTAAGCATTTGATTGTTAATGAAAGACAGTCGCGCCAACACACTCAGATCGACAGTTACTGCAGTGTCAGGAGAGATATAAGTGTAAATTAACACTTGACGGATGCATATTCAAAACAAGGAATTAAATAAAATAAAACAAATCAGAATGTACTGAGTGAGGCATAGCTTTCAGTTTCCCTGGGGTATAAATATGAGGTGACACAGAGGCCAAATTCCCTTTATAAATCAACCACAGCTGTGAACAGTAGCTGGTAATGAAAACCAGAGCTGAAAGAGGAGAATGAGGCCATTGTTTCAGAAGTGCATCAGCAAATTCAGACTCTTTTGGAGATGCATTTCGACGCTGGAGGTAAAAATATTGTATAAATTGCGTCTTGCATTAGTTATGCATCTCCTGACTCAGGCTTGTTAGATGTGGATTGGGCCGGGGGCTCCTTTGTCAAAATCGATAAAGCACCCCGGTCGTAATTACAACTGTTGGGAGCGATAAATAACAGCGCGGGAAGAAAATCTGCAGTCAGACACGCCATACCTACTTTACATTTATTAGACTACGGGGACTGCGGTGTTACGTTAGCGCCCAGTCGGAGATGAATCGCAACTGGAAGGGATAAAAGCTGAGGAAAATAAAGGAGTGTGGGAGAGAAATGAGGAATTAAAATTTCAATTTGCCTGTGGCTGTATCCATTATTAATTAGCAGAGTGCCAGGGTGTTAAATCCTGAGGAGCTGTTCCAGAACGTATGAAGGAAGAGCAGGAGAGAAGATCTACAGCTGGACAGAGTTATGGATTTCTCCAGGTTTTTTGCACAGTTCAGTCACTGAGAGGTAAACAAAGTGCTTTGCTGTGGATGGGCTCGTTGTAGAGAAACTTAGAATCAGGTGAATGGAACCAGACATCTCCATCACAACTACAGCAGGTTATATATGCTCCGGAACCACCAGTGAATCTACAGGAGTCTTCAGAGCTTTATGTGGAGTTTTATTAGTACTTGGGACTACTTTTCTTCATAAAGTTCTGCATGTATCCCTTCGCCATAAAGGAACAGTAGGTAAGATTTGGTCCTTTTACTTGTTCTGAAATCAAGTGGGGGGGTGGGGGGGTGGGTTGCTACCCCTCATCCAAAAGATGCATAATTCAGTTTCTGCAGTGTTGAGCTATGAGCAGTGATAGAGGCTCTATTCTCCCATTTACAGCTCATTTCAAGGTAAAAATACTACCTACTGTTCCAGAGTCAGAGGAAACACCACGATACAGAGGTAAGGTTTACCCTTCAATTAAAATTAACTCTTAAATCTTTGACAAACTGGGCAAATCAAACTGACCACAAACCTGCAGGGGCTAAACCACTGTCCCCATTCACACAAATGCACACCACTACTGAACCAAAACAACACAACAACACAAACACCACATTTAGTCCCTTTATTAGAGGGCATGCTGGGAGCCACACTGCATAGCCCCGCCCCCAACTCTCTCCGGCTTGTTTGGTGTAGTGCACTATTTTGGGGTTCTGACATTTTACACTGGTGTCTGAAAACATGAACTGTTTTCAGTGCACTCAATCCCACAATGCACTGCAATACATAGTGTACATTTCATGTACCCTAGTGGATAGAGTATACCCAAAATGCACATTTTTTGTAAAGGTCTGGATGACGTAGAGTCCAAAATTATTCACTATATCCTCCTGAGCTCAGTTCCCTATAATTGTGCACTATATAGTGAGTAATGTAGGGAATAGTGTAATGTAGGCAGCCATTTTGAACACTTGAATATTTTTTTTTTGAACATTTGAATAATTTGTCTCCGGCATTAGGCCTCAATATTCATATCCATCTGCGGTCATAACTTCCTGTGAGAGATTTTCACAGGCTTTTGACGTCTGGTTCCATTCATCACCACTGTGAACATTTCAGACTCTATAGCAGAACATTTCACACCAAGCCAACCTCACTCTCCATCACTTTGCTGACGTCTTAAACCATGAATTATGCAAAATGTTTGATGTTATACCCGTTCTATCTTAAAAGCCTGGTTTTAATTGGACATTTGAACCAAAGAAATACAGCTAATGCTGCTAACAACAGATGAAAGCGAGCAGGGTCCAGTTGGCATTATGCTAATGACATTAGCCTGACGTTTCCCCATGAGCTTTCATTGATTCTTAGCCCTGTTAGCATCACTGTGTACAGAGTCGGGAGTCATTTGCCATCTGCAGGCTTGATGCTGTCGCAGTCTCCTAACATTAACATTAAGGCCTTCCTGCAGTTCTCTACTCTCAGCTCATTCTCCCACTCTGTAGTTATTCCAATAGAGACCATAGTCGTTCTGTTGCTTTGCATACTTTGTAAGCCCCTTTTTGCCCTGTTCTTCTGTTGTCAGGACTCACGAGAGCAGGTAGCCTCTATTAGGCACTGATCTGGTGTTATATGGCATACTTGCCATATGTTTGACCACGTTTGATCAAGTCTTTAAACAGTAAATTATGAGTACTGAATTCATACATATACAAGGTTTAATTATTGATATATAACTGTAAATTGGGACCTTTTAATAGAGTGTGTACTATTGTGTGTTATGAACATCAGGAAACCTGCTCATCTTTAAAACAACACTAGGACATATTTTTACCCTAAAATGACAGCTTCAAAATCACTGAGCGTCTGTCATTGCTACCCCAGGCTCAGCACTGCAGAAACTGCACTATGTAACGAGAGCAGAAGAGCAGCTCTAGAGTCTGAAGAACATCAGACAGCAATTGTCTCTCTTCATCCAGGAATCCAGAGCAGAGGTGTGTGTGTGTGTGTAAGTGTGTGTGTGTGTGTGTCAGGGCCTGCTGGACAGATGGCCCTGTGACACTGGCCGCCACACCAGCTGGCTTACCCATAAGCCCCCCATCCTCACCCTCACTCAGGCCCACTCCACACCCAACAGGGGGCTTGATTAGGCAGGATTAATGATGAGTTGCCCGTGCGTGCGTGTGTGCGTGTGTGTGTTTTTGTATTTGTGTGTGTGTTAGCTGACTGACTGTATTTGCTGTTAAAACTTTCCATGTCTGCTGCTCTCCGCAGCCCATTCTGATGCTAATGTGGGTTTTCCTTACACACACACACACACACACACACACACACAGATGAATCCCCCGAGGAACGGCACAGAGAAGAAGCAGCTGACGATTTGCCAGCGCATCACTTTCGAGACATTAAAGCATGTAAGTGGCTATTGAGTCTATGCTGAATATACGCTAAGGCTCTTTAGCCAGTTTTCTAAGCTAGTCCAAAGATGCTAATGTCACTAACAGTCAATTAAAGTGAACAGCCACCAATTAGCAATGGTGCAAATGGCACCGCGCCAGTGGTTTGGTGACCGTCTTCCAATCAGGATGTCCTATGTTTGTGTTTTTGATTTACCTCCTGCTTTAAAGTGCTTGTATACAATGAAAATGTTTATCATGCCCAATGCTAAGCACTGGCTAGAGGGGTGTAAATCTCCCCAGCGTTGGGAGGGGGAACACTGGAACTGCTTTCTTTGGAGTGATGGTTCTCCATTCAATACCTTTGTGATGAGTTGGAGTGCTGCTTGCCATCCGGATCTAATTGTCCAACATCAGGATCCAACCCCTTTCATCTTCTCATGGCAGACTACCATCAAATCCTCACTGTAATCTCCCATTTCTAGTATAAATCCTTCCTAGTAGAGTAGTGGATGTAGCTGTTGGTAGCACATCAGGACAAGCCCCCTATTAATATAATCAGAAGAGCTATTGGAATAGCGCAATAGTATGAATATGGAAAGAGAGCAGCCAATCCGAACAAGCAGAACAGAGCTCATTTGCATAAAAAGTCAAGTTAAATAATAGAAGTTTTCTAAATAGAAGTCAAGAAAGAAATGGTCATTGAATTCAGCGGAGTACATAAGCACCTCTTGTGGTGAAAGAGGTGGAGTCCACTCCAAAAGGATTAGCAGAGTCTAGAGAGTTTCCTCAGGGGTTAATGCTAAGCCCAATGCAAAAATACAGGAACCAGGAGGGTCTAATTTAAAAAGCTCCTTGGGGGCTGATGAGGCTGTGTGTGTATGTGTGTGTGTGTATGTGTGTGTGTGTATGTGTGTATGTGTGTGTGTGTGTGGGGGGGGGGGGGCTTCTGGAGCTCTGTCTGTCCAGAGAACACAGTCCCACTGCTCTACAGCCAAATGTTACCTATACCAACCACCCCCAGCCCAGGCATGGTGTGGAGCATGGTGACCTGAGGCAACATCTGTAGTGGGTTCCTTATAAGAAGGGTCTACAAACATGTGGGCACACAAAAGTTGCTGTTATTTATGGCGCTTGTATGGTACAGACTCTACTGGACTCTGCTTCCAGTTTGGTCCCTAATCCTTGGTTCCTCTTCCACTACCAGCCACCCCCCAAATGTGTCCAGTGTCATCTCAAATCCCCATCTCTAAAGGGTACAGCAGGCTTTGGAAACCACAACGGTGGCGGAGGTAACGTTAAGTGTTATTTACTCATTGTGTATTGATGTGTTGTTGTTGTTGTTGTTGTTGTTGAGGACTGACTACAGCTCCATCATCAGTTCAGACAGATCAGTAGAGTTTGTTCCTTCCTTGTTGCAGCATCCAGCTCTCGGTGGATTCTTTTGCCACCCATTGATCCAAGGAGCATTTGAAACTCTTCAAAAGACCATGGCGTATTTTTACAAGCTGATGTTGTGAGTCGGATAAAACCAAATGTGTAGCTGGAGATTTTACAGATGAAGAGTTAGTGCTGGTCGTCTGCGTTGCGTGGCATAGAGTGATGACTCTCTCTGGACAATACGCATTCCACAAGGTTTACACATCATGGTTTAGTCCCTACTTGGTTCGCTCTGAACCATGAGAGAACAGGGACTAAATAAAGAACCCGGTTCTAGGGACCAGGACTGGATTTGCCTGATGGTGAAGCAGAGTAGAGAAGTAAAGGGAAAAGTGGCATTAGCTACATTAGCTTGCAGAGCTGGTGCTGGAAGGGAGGAGTGGAGAGGGGTGGTTTGGGAAGTTGGGGGGTGGGGGGGTGTTGGACTAGGGGCAGTTTGGCACCCACAAAAACACACTTGGACGGCGGCGTGTAATAGAGTGACAGACTCCTGCTATTGTCACCTGACAGGCTATCACTCAAAACTACTCCCACATGCACGGAAAGCTGGCTTTTCTCTCACAAATACACACTCTCGCTTTGTCATGCACACACACACATACACACATACACACACACACACACACACACACACACACACACACACACACAGACACACACACACACAGACACACACACACAGACACACACACGCTCAATCAGTCCTCCCCAAACCCATCACTGTCACATCACTTAAAGACAAAGAAGGCCTTTGTTTCTGACAGGACTGTGGGCTGTAATGACAATGTCTCTGCTTGTGTGTGTGTGTGTGTGTGTGTGTGTGTGTGTGTGTGTGTGTGTGTAGGTGCTCATCACTCACTCAGAGCCTGATAACACTCTCAGCAGCTTCCCTTTAAAAGCAAAACGTCCTGCACTGATTCAGCTTGTTTTCCTGCTGAAACCTTATCAGAGAAGCTGAAGTGTGAAGTGACAGCCTCTACTCTTCCGGGACATCTCTGTGCGCATTTGATGGCGTTCAGCTATGAGAACAATGACACAGACGCGGGGGCGGGTGGCTTTAGACACCTCAGACTGACACTTGGCATTGAGCATGGTGCTTTTCTATGGGAGAACCTGAACGTAGGGGTGTTGGATAAATGATGTATATTAAAAGGCACTGGTCTTTGTGACCTCACAAACCCAGTGAGTCCAGAACAGGCTGAAATTCCCATACACTGCTATAAACCGTATGGAACAGGAGAGAGCTGTAAGTGTTTGTAAACTACATCAAAATAAAGAGAAGGTGGTTTTTCCAAGGTATCTGCCCTTTAATGAGTGTCTGCCTTCATTAGCAGCAACTAGACGAGTCTGTCTCTCTGTCTGTCTGTCACTGGATCTGTCTCACTGCCAACACAGCCAGGTTCCTCTTCCCAGAAACCTCCAGAACATTCCACACACTCCTCCTCCGCCACCTTCTCCGAGTTCCTGTTTTTCACATTTAACTCTCACTTTGAAACTGTACGCTCTTGTAATATCCCCTCTCTCTCTCTCTCTCTCTCTCTCTCTCTCTCTCTCTCTCTCTCTCGCTCTCTCTCTTTCGCACACTCTCTCTCTCCCTCTCTCTCTCTCTCTCTCTCTCTCTCTCTCTTCCTGCCATCGCACACATAAGAGGAAGATAGGGATGAAAAACAGGAAGGTGAGAATGATGCAGAGAAAATGAGTTTTAAGTTTTAAAAGAGAGGAAGAGCAGGAGAGAGAGAGAGCGAGAGAGAGAGAGAGAGAGAGAGAGAGAGAGAGAGAGAGAGAGAGAGAGAGAGAAACAAATGAGTGAAGGCAAAAGAACAAAAAAAGAGAGTGTGACTCAGAGGACGGAGAGATAACAGAGAAAATGAGAGAAATACAGTAAGACTTAAAAAGTGAAGGTGAGAAAACCATGGAAAGAAGGAGAGATAAATAGATAGAGAGAGAGCGATAGAGAGAGAGATCTGAGCAGCAGGGTTGAAAGTGTGGAGGAATCCCAGCTGAGAGCAGGTTTTATTTCTGTGCGTGAGAGGATTGTGAGCGGGCGAGTTAGAGAGTCTGATCGACAGAGACTGATAGGTGTGGAGAGAAAAGTGTGGGGGGGAGAGAGAGAGAGAGAGTGAGAGAGGGAGAGGGAGAGAGAGAGATATCTGTGTAATCAAACAGTCTATAAGGAACGTTCTGCAGTAGTGTGTTTCTGATGGTGGATATGTATCAGTGTCTGTGTGTACATTCTTACAGTATGTATCTGTGTATAAATCTATGTATTTGTGTGTGTGTGTGTGTGTGTGTGTGTGTGTGTGTATGTTACCTGTCGCAGTGGTTGCACTTGAAGGGCTTGGCGCCAGTGTGTTTGCGGTAGTGCCTCGTCAGCTCGTCACTGCGAGCAAAGCGCCACTCGCAGCCCTCCCAGGAGCATTTATAGGGCTTCTCACCTGCACACACACACACACACACACACACACACACACACACACACACACATACATGTCTAGGTCAGATGATGGTAAACATGTTCTAATGAACCTCATGCACAACTGCATTCACATAAACAATAAAATCATGTGTGATAATACGTCTTTACAACCCCCCCCCTCTCTATCTCTCTCTCCCCCTCCTCTCTCTCGCTCTCTCTCTCTCTCTCTCTCTCTCTCTCTCTCTCGCTCTCTCGCCCCCAGTGAACCAGTCCAGTGCAGTGTTCTCCTTGTTTTCACCCAGGTCTGTTTGAAAATATTAAAATTGTAATTAATTAAACAGCAATGCCTGGAGGACATTCACTGTGACAATTAATTAATGCATTCCTTCACTAATTCATAATCACTAGACACTGTACATGTTTATGAAACACACAGAAAAATAAGAAAACACTTCTGTTAAGTGCTCCCCAAACCTGAAAAAGTTAAGAAAAGAAACTGAAAGTTCAGAATAGAGAGGGTGAGAGTGAGAGAGAGAGAGAGAGAGAGAGAGAGAGAGAGAGAGAGAGAGAGAGTGAGGGGGCAAGAGAGAGAGAGGGCGAGAGAGAGAGAGAGCAAGAGAGAGAGAGAGAGGGAGAGAGAGAGAGAGAGAGAGAGAATAACAGACTGATAATTAAATTATGTGTCTGTTTGTATCAGCAAGATGGAGGAGGGATAATGGCGGGATGGAGTGGAGGGAGGCCTCTGTGGTCAGAGATTAATCCCAACCTCGAGCCACCATTCCTGGGTAGCAGATGCGAGGTTCTGGCCCCCAGGCTCCAGGCCCTGGAGGAGGAACCAGAGGGGTGTCATTGAAGCTGATTCAGATCCAAGGGTGCTGAGGATAATTGGGGCCTTAATGAGGTTTAATGAAGAGTAATGGGACTCTGACACTCAGCCGGCTGGCAGGGTGACCACTCCTCTGTCCAGCAATCTCCCTAACCACAGTAAAGAGTCGCTTACAGTCAAACTCAGCCGCTCGTTGAGCAAAGCACAGTTCTCCAGATCACAGGCGACAGCACAGTGCAGGATCGACCCTTCACAGCCTGAGGACGCTGACTAATACTGACCTAAGGGATTAGAGACCGGGCAAAACTTTTTGTTCACTTAGCGTTGGAAAAAGAGTGCAGGGAATGGTCACAGTCGTTGAGGAGTGTGGTGTGTTCTCCCTGTGTCAACGAGGGTTTCCTCCCACAGTCCAAACACACACATATTGGCTGGTGGAATGATGTGTGAGAGAGATGCGTGAGAGAGTGAAATGCCATTTTAAAGATGAAGTGATTACAGAAAATGAAAGAATCTCAGTAAAGACCCAGTTAATAAACAATGAAATCTGAGCATGAAATGTAAACAAGAATAGCACTTTTCCACCAACGTGGAACCGGTACCGTTCCAGTTCACACATGTGCTTCTGAACCCCTGGACACATGTGCACCAACATTAACAGGCTCGTTCTCAGCTGAAACCAAAGAACTGTAGGTTCTTCATCGGCGTGGAGCTAAAGAAGCTCCAGAAAGAGCTCAGAAACTAAAGAGTGCTGGAGGTACAAACAATGGCATCTGTAAGCTGTATTACGTCCATGGATTTGATATTTTGGGGCATGTTTGGTATAATTTTCTACGACTTTAGAAGTCAAGCAGAGCACAAAAGATTTTATTGGTTGATGTTGGAATGGAGGAAATGTAGCTTCTGTTACTTATTAGCTACTTTAGTGCAAAATGAATGGATCAGAATTTAGACACCAACCACACCTCGTTCGGCCAACTCGAGGGAGAGCGCATTCGGCCGAACCGTCACGTACTGTGGACGAAGCCTGGGAAACCTGCTTGTTAAATTTCTTTGAACAATTTTCTTTAATATGATGCAATGGGTGGTAAAAAAAAAAGAAAAGGGCCAAGGTTTACATAATCTTCAGGACTACTGTGGATTTGCTGGTCTTCCAGTGGCGGAGGCCTGAGATGATGATGAAACAGAATGTAAAGGATGACACAGCACGGACGACAAAGGCAAACGGCGTGATGTAACTCCCGCCACCCTTTTGCTTTCCTCCTCGTTTCCCTCTGTCCATATTTCTCTTTGAGGATTACAGGCAACAAAGGAGGAGACCACACTTCCATTATTTCCATTTAACAGCCTCGCACTCATTCCTTTGCTCTTTGGAGAATACTGAATGCAACAAACACACCGAAGGCCCAGGTCAGAGAGTCCTGCGTTTCGTCTCCTGTCCTGTGTGTGTTTTTCCAAAAAATCAGGCCATTTGTAGACACCTTCCATCATCTACATTCTTCAGAAAAAGCTCTTTAAGAGTTCTTCATTAAAGGCAATGGTTAAATTTACATCCATGTGTTCTATAAAGAATCATTGGCAAATTATCTGTTGTTAGGGTTTCCAGCTTGTTACGAGAGAAGGACCATTTGCGGTGATATTAAAAACTGTATTTCACACCCACACAATCTGAAGAACGATTTCCCGAACCATTGCCTTTACTTAAGACCCTCGGAGGGACCTCCATTTTAAGAGCGTTATCTCCTGACGGCCATTTCCTATTTTAAACTTTCAATGGTCAATATCTACACAAGCTGGTGTGCAACATTCATCACGGTGGCTTTCACGACTTCCACCCTGAGACCTGTGCAGAGACAGTGCTGTGGAGGTATTACTGATTTCAGCTGATGCAGAGACTATTTTGGCTTTTCCGATTCGCTAATGTTATTCCGCCGCAGTGGTCAGTGAAAGTCCGGGAGCAGCATTTGTGACTGGTGGGTGGTGTCCAGCGGCTCAAAGATGGTGACCTTGGACTGTGGAGGTTGATGATTTTATTGAATTTGCTCGTCCTTGAGCTGGTCTTGTTTATGAAATTTGTGGTAAATGATATCCCCCAAGTGTAACACATATATATTTACGCAAAACAGGCAAGAACTGGACATGGGCCCTTCCTCACGCTGTCATTTGCAAAGTGCTGGGGCCGCAGGTGTGAGACGACAAGCGTTTCACACTGCACTCTGGGTAATTGGCCAGAGACGACAACAACCCCCCCTTCACCAGCCGCCTATTCTGCTCACACAAACATGCACTCTGTCTCTCCTTCTGCCTCTGCCCCTCTCTCTCTCTCTCTCTCTCTCTCTCTCTCTTTAGACAGGCAGGCTTGGACCTGCAACCACGGCAACCGCAACGCCAGCCAATTATAACTTGGGGAGGCACGGATGCATGATGGAGTCGCCTAGCAACCAGCCAGAGACGGAGCGAGTGAGAGTGACTGTGTGTGAGAGAAAGAGAGAGAAACAAAAAAAAAAAGAGAAAGAGAGAGAGAGAAAGTGAGGGTGCAGTTGCAATATGCAATGGAGGGACACTCTGCAGCACCAGCCAATTATTGTTCGCTTTAGATGAGAGTGATGTAGTTGCCTGGCAACCCAAACCTACAGAGGGGAGTTGGGTGGAGTAGGGTGGGGGGAGTGGGCCACCGGACCCTCGGCTGGAGGACGAGCAGGGGACGGATTGGCAGTCTAGCTGTTAACCAGTGTCCAGAGCTGCAAATAATCAGCCTATTAGTGCCTTTCTTCTGGCCCTGATAACGGTTTCCTAGCAACGTGCCCCCCTCCTAATCAACAGCCCCCTGCTGCACTCCCACCAGTGGCCTAGGTGCATATGCCACAGTTAATTACATCGCTTCAGTCAACTGGAGATAGCGAGAGTGAGCCTCTATGATCTCTGAGGTTTGAGTTGCAGCAGCTATCCAATTACAGCGCCTGTTTCTCCCCCTTTCTCCCTCGTGGTCCGGGTGAAGAGCGCAGCGTCGCATTTCTGAGCCCTTCCGCGCACTCCTTTTCCTCGTGTTGTGTTTGCGGAGATAAATCGTTAACTTTGCATTGTGGCATTGTTGACAAAGCCGAGCAGATCCGTGCCATTCCTGCGTAGGCTTTCCCCGCAGCGCGTCCTGCAGTAATCTTAATCTCTCTGTGTCGGGCATCTATTGAAATAATAAGCGAAGAAAGAGGATTAAGCTAATTACATCCCCCAATCTGCCTCGTAATGAACATATCGGGTGCTGAGCTAGCGTGCGGCGCCGTGTCTTCAGGCTTTTCTTATTTTCTCTCTTTCTCTCCCTCGTTTTCCACAGTCATTTGCTTGTTTTTCCAGCACACTCCCTCTTTTTTTTACTCTCCCACTCTTCAAAAGCAAGAGCAGGCAACAGAGCAACAGTGATTAGCATCGCCACCGCTCGCGGGAACCTGCCGAGTCAACAGCCGGCCTCCGGAGCCAGATTAGCCGCAGAGAGACCATCATCGCAGCAGGATTCGGGACCACGTCGGACCTCTACTCACTCTCAGAGTTCAGCAAGAGGGCAACAGCAGCGGCTCCAGTGGTGGACGTGCCTGAAATAGCTGCCAAACGAGATTCAGGCCGGCTGCTCTATCAATCATCCTGCAATTACTGACCGCGCTGACAGGTTTTGAATGGTGCTGCTGTTGAGGATGAGGTGGGGGGGAAGGGGGAGGTAAGGTTGGTGTACTAGGCAGGAGCTGGACTAGGCTGAGCTGGACCATGCTGCGGTCAATCCTGGGTGATCTACAATGTTTTGAGAACTTTAGATGTGTTTCTTACTAAGCTCTATCACATGTAAGCTGTGGAACTTGTAAAAGCGTTCCCCTAGCAGAGGTTACAGAGGGTGAATCCAATTTCACCCCTTGCCCCACTACTTAGGCCTACACTTCTGTTTTGCCTAGGGGTGGGAGGTCTCAGTTCTTGTTGGGAAAGAGGGGTGGGGTGAAGTGTGAGATTTTTCAAAAACACACTCCAAACGGAGAGTTATGACGCCTTGTGAATCACTGGTGAGACGCTGCGCAGCGACCAAAGAAACCGACAGATGTCAGTATTTTCTCCTTTGAACTCTATGATCACCCTTGTATTATCTTAGTTTAATGTACTTTCAGTGGATTATGGCTCTTTATTTCAGAAAAAGCAGAAAACAGCTGCAAACTCTCCAGTTCCACCTTAAATAGTGAGGCTTTTAAATTCTAGTGACTGAGGCTACTACAACATTTAAGGTGGAACTAGAAAGTCCAAACCATAATCTGAAGAATAAGAATCTGAATTCAGCTCCATATCACAGGAGAGAAAGGTGAGGGGGATAACATATAATTGTGGAGCCCTTCTGAAGGCGAATGAGGTTCTAAATCTAATTAAAGTCCAGCAGCTCCTCTGATATCACTGCAGACTGGTGCAGAGCTGCTACAGAGCACTGCCGGTCGCATGGGAATGAAGCGCTGCTGCTTTATTTATGCTCTGATGACGTCCTGTTCCATAAGGGGAGATTTTAAACCCTACACCCTGCAACTCAGCTCCAAAGGGCAAGAGGACACTCAAAAACAAGGGGCAAGGGTAAAAATAAAAAAATAAGATTCACAATAGTTGGTAACCCAAGTGGGCGATTTGCATTTTGGCAACGTTTAGTACTATGTCCTATCAAATGGTCTCAGTGAAAAGGCCGTCTCACCTGTGTGCGTCCTCTGGTGTGCCTTCAAATGGGAGCTCTTCGTGTAAACCTTCCTGCAGCCATTGAACTGGCAGCGATGGACCCTCTTCTTGTTCTCGGGGATGTCGCTGATCCCTGCTGACCCCACTCCTCCCTCTCCATCACTCTGTGCTCCCCGACTGGGCGGTGACGGTAGCGAGTGTGTTGCCACCAGCTTGGCCGCTCCCAGTCCCACTTTCTTGGCCACGAGCTTGAGCGTGAGCGTGCCGTCCGCCGCGGCACTGAGAGTCTGCGAAGGTTTGACCAGGTGCCGGCCGAGCTCTGGTGAGGACGGAGGTGTCAGGGAGGTGACGGCGCTCAGCTGTGCTGGGTTCACGCCCCCGCTGCCGTCTTTTGCCCCTGCCTCTGTTGCTTTCCCGCTGACTGGGGTGTGCAGGATCTTGGGCAAGGATACGAGCAGTGGAGGTGGAGGACTAGGCTGGTCAACAAGACCTGGCAGCAGTGGATCCATCAGGTCCTCGTCGCTGTCCCCTTTCATGAATGATGGTGTCAGGAGGCAGTCCAGCTCCTCGTCCAGGAGATCGGAGAGCCTCTTGGGCTCTGTCTGAAGGTACCGCTCCAGCTCCAGACACGTCTGTTGGGGGAGAAAGGGGGACATGGTCAAACGTGGTCAACAAAGGCATCTGCAGTAATTCTACCAAGTTGCAGAGTGCCGTCTTGATCTAACGGAAGAACCCAGCCATTCCCAACCTAGGTACTGGATCCCACTGTGGAAAGCCTGTCTGTTTAAGAGTTAGGGACCCTCATGCTACTTTTTGCTTGCTTGTTAAGTACGTTCCGCCTGGAACTGCAATCCTCCTGAGCTTAAACATCAACTGTTAGAATAACCTTAAAGATAAAATCAATTTCAAATCCAAACAATTCACCCTCCTAAACCCATCTATGTTGTAATTGCTCAAATAGTAGAGGACAGTGGAAGCCAGGCTTGTCAATGGAGATGCGCCATAATGACATGAAGAGAACTATCAACCCCCACAGCTGAAGCTGCTGTAAAGCCGTCTGGCACATTAACACCTTGCCTGTCAGAGTACGTACAGCAGCATGCTCCGGTGCAGTTGGCTTTCCCCCGGTGGGGAGGGGGGTGTCAACAAGCACACCTGCTGTAGAGGGGTCAGTAATCGATTACAGCTGCTTTCTGCCCTCTCCACGTCTCTCTGGGAGAGGAATAAAACATCCCAGGAATTCTCATTCCTGTGGGGAAGGTATTTACCCATGCGGGTTATGCTTTTCCGGCTGGTGTGCTCGCTCCACGCTATTGCACTGGAAACGAGCTCCTTGCTTAGGAGGAATAAACCTTTAGCCTTCCTTCGTACAAGGGAGGGGGCAGGGATTCATTAAAGTGAGAAATAACTCAGCGGAGAAATAGAGAGAGAGAGAGAGAGAGAGAGAGAGAGAGAGAGAGAGGTCTATGGCTCACTGACTGCCTATTCAGCAGTTTCTTTTCTAACGGTCTAACAATATTGTTCTCCGGTCACAGCGGCCAGACTGGATATTAGAGCGTTCCGTTCCGCATGTTGCAGTAAAAGCACTTTGGCAGCGAGGTCGCGGGAGCCTTCTTGTTGCGGCGGAGACATCTAGCTCATTCCTTAACGTCGCTGCTGCAAATTACAACAGTTGCAACTCCATTCTCTCAACTTCAGGAACAAGACGGAACGCATCTCCAGCTCCCGCTCACGTTTCCCACTCTGTTCCTTCAGCCGTGCCACAAATAAACAAGGAGTCTCTGCAAATTTCCCCCAGCGTCTGCACCGTGCCGATAAGCCACTCTTTTTTGCAAAAAAACACAGAGAACGTATTCTTTTTTTTTCCAATAGGGCCTCATTTGCATATGAACATAAATCAAAGGCTTTTCTTCGAGGTGACTGTTTCAAACTCAGAAAAAAGCAGCTGATAAGCGCCGCTCAAATGTAACACGCCAAACAAAGTCTTCAGCGAGGCCTTTGGCTAGCCTCTCGTCCACCTTATTGATAGGACACAGTGTGTCTTTAAGTGACTCGTTTTGGTAATGGAACATCAAACGCATGGTTTAAAAAGAAGACATCCTAAAGCGTCTACAGCAGAAATGTCCACGCGCAGCAGAATTACAGCTATTGTTACAATTAAACAATGGCTGATTTAATTCACATGTCACCACAGCTCTCCTCTCCTTATCCTGTGGTTTATGCTGCAGGGAAGGCCTTATGCTGCACAAGAAGTCTATCAGACTTCGGGCCACAAACGTCAATGCTCAGACACCCTTCTACCCACCCCTATGCTAATCCCAACGCTAATGTAATGTCTAACATTATGTAAGTGCTAGAAGCAACAGACATTAACGTTTGACCACATGTGTTACAGTTTTACAGTGAGTCCTTCGGTAAAGGGTTGTGCTGTTTCTAACAACTGACACCAAACTAGTTATACCACACCCACAAATCAAAACATTAGGTAAGGCCTTGCCAAAGGGAGAGATTGATACATAGATACTAGGATTTTTACATGGTTTTTACACTTGTGTTTCCAACTAGGGCAACACAGGTGTCACAGCCTCGGGGTCCTGATGTTGTGGGTTCAATCCCCACCTCAGGTCACCATCGGAGAGGTGTGTGTTGTGTTCTCACTGTGTCTGTGTGGGTTTCCTCCAGGTGCTCTGGATTCCTCCCACAGTCCAAACACAAATGCTAGTAGGTGGACTGACTGTGTGAAACTGTCCACAGGTGAGTGTGTGAGTGACTGGATGAAGGTGTGCTGCCCTGTGATGGACTGACATGCTGTCAAGAGTGTGCTCCTCCCTTGCACCCAGTGATTCTGGGTAAGCTCTGGCCCCACCCTAACATAGAGCAGGATGAATGGGTTACCAATAATGAACGAACTAATAACAACCTAAAAATCCCCCTTTAGAAAAGGCCCATAAAGTCCAGGCTTTGCTGCGTATCAACTAACTATACACACCCACTCAATTTCACACGTAGGCCCGCTTTCAAACCATCTCACCATCTAACCGCCCTCCAAATCATGGAACCACACAGCGATGTGAAGTGAAGCTGCTGCGTTTTGGGACGGCTGTACGAGGCTGTTTCAAACTACCTGGCAGGTGCATGAATTATCCATGCGGACTGGGGATCGACAGTCTTTTATCTGCGTGTTACAGAGCGAGGCGTTCCGCAGCAGACAGGAATTCTGTATTAGGCCTACTCCTCTTTGCCTATGCATTCGGCGGAGGCCTCATCACGAAGCTTCAAGGACGCCAGGCAAGTCATCATTGATGAGAACAGAGGGAGATGTGAATACTTGATACTGGAACAGCTTCCTGTAACAAGCCGTGCGGTCGTAAGACAAACCTGAGAGCAGCGTATATTTATCCCAGCAACTCGGAGATGGGGAGACTTTACAAACGAGGCTGGAGGCTCAGCCAAAGATCGGCTCCGAAACTCTGCGGATACTTGTTATGTGGTACGCTGCTCTTATATCCATCCATCTGTCCGTCCGTCTATCTGTCTATCCATCTTTCTGCCGGACCACTGCTAAAAGCAAGCCCCCAGACTCTCTGCATCTTACTGAGCTGCATCAATAATAGATGTGGAGCCAGGGGTTGGGGGGTTCATACGTAGTGCTAAAAAGCAATGTCAGACAAAGGGAGAGATATAGAGAAGAGAGAGAGAGCTAAACTGTTATTAGCAAAAGCGGCTCAGGTCCAGAATGAGACACAAAGGGAAAATTACCGCCAATCTCGGAGTCAGTCCCTCTCTCTCTGCCTGTGCTCCCTGCGTGGATAATAAAGTCAGAACATTATCTAAACTAATGCCTTTATATCTCCGCCTGCATCTCTCGAAACTCTTCCCCCTCCCTCTCTCTCTCACTTCTATTTTTGGGCTGAAAGTATGATATTTCCCCCCCACATACAAATAGATTTTAATTAAAGCCTTTTTGCCTTTCATCAGATGCTGTTTGAAGCAGTACCTCGCAATGAAAAAAATGATCTCCCTCCTTCTCTCTCTCTCTCTCTCTCTCTGTCTCTCTGTCTCTCTCTCTCTCTCTCTCCCTACACAGCATGCGTTGATGACTAATTAGCCACTCAAACGACCCAGCAAAGAGAGGCTCTTTATTCAGCTAATTTGCTGATGGGAAGCCTTAAGCGTGTGTACGCTCGCATTGCCTACGTGTTTGCGTGGGTAAAATGGAACGGTAACTAACGGCTAAACCCCCCACCCCCCAATCATTTTCCACTGCTGTGAAAAATAAACCTCGTTGTGTTTTGCTATATTCTCCTTGTATTATACACTCCAAGAAAAAGGGAAGGAAGCAGAAGGCTTCCCCAGGGCACGGCACTCTGCTCCAGCTCCGGTAATTCTGCATGGAAATGACTGTTTTCAATGAGGCGGGAGGAAATCCGTCCGAGAGATGGCATCTCCCCCCTTCCCTGCAGCGGCCATAACAATAACCCATGGTGTCGTCCATCCGCGGTGACTATTATCGCTCAAAAATGCTGCAGATCATAACCATCCTGCTGTAAAATTGGGACTCTGCCCTTGATTCATCTTGGAGAAGGTTGTCGTCCGTTGCTTGCAGAGCCGCTTCTTCCCGGCTCGTTCCGTTTGGGGATGATAGATGTGTGTTTTTGGGGCCGAGGAGCCTGTAGTGACTGCTGCGGCTGCACCATTAGCTCCGTAACGACACCGCAATTATGGAAGAACCCTGCGAGGGACATTGTGCCAAGTGACAGGGGCGTGCCACCAACCGCGGGGAAGTATTGCCAATCTACCCAAGCCCCCCTAAGGTCCCATCCCATCCCGTCCCATCATGTTCCAGTCATCCTGAGAGAGAGAGAGAGAGAGAGAGAGAGAGAGAGAGAGAGAGAGAGAGAGAGACAGAGACACACTCCCAGTCAGAGGTAGATCCTATCTGTCCCAATGACATTTAAGCCGTCATCACAGCAGGATGAACATCAGCGTCATCTGAGGCCTGCGCCATCTCGGATAGGATTTCACGGATTTGCTCGGCTGTTTTCAGCCCTAGGTCCAAACCCAAGGCCTGCGCCCCCCCTCCTTCCAGAGACTCGGGGGCCAAGGACAGTCACTTTTGGCCCACTGTGCAGAGCGTGGCAGTGAGTAATGCTTAGGAGGTGGACAGGAGGGCTGCAGAGTCTTAGACAACAGCTGACACCCAGAGACTTCAGCTTCCTCCCTTCATCCGCTGTCATCCACCCATCCCCCTCCACCTCCAAGCCCCAGGGTTCCTGACATTTAGACGATACAGTTACAGCATGAGGCCCAACACACTTTGTGATTTACTGCCCGCTTCTGTGCAAGGGAGGGCATGTGTGTGTGTGTCTGTGTGTGTTTGTTTTGGCAAGCATGCCCACTCTTGAAAAAGCGCTCGTAAAAACCAATGAACTGGAGTTTCTAACCAGCGTGATTTCCCAACAAAAGGCCCAACAAAAGCATGAAAAAAGCTCCCGCATAAAATGGTTAATGGACAATAAATAGAAAAGCACTTATGTGAAACGTCAACAAGCATCAGCCCGGCACAGTGCTCTGTGGCCTGAGCCGATACCCTTTGATCTTGCTCACGATTCCTCCCTTCAAAGGAAAAGCCGGAGAAATGAAAGCCTCACTCCGTCAGGAACGCTGTTCTCACAAAGGGGATTTCAGCAGCTTTTTGTGAGGCCGGAGAATCGCTCGGCAATGGTCCGATCTTGTATTCCACGAGCCGTCACTCTCACTAAACTGCAACATCTGAACAACAAATGGCTCAGGGAGTGGATAACCACTCTCGACAGCCCCGAAACAAAACTCCCAGGTGGAAGTACAAACAAGTGAGGTCAGCGTCTCTACCCCCTCGACTCTCAATGACTTGATCATGTTGTTTGTGTCTAGTCCTAGTGCCGGGCGATACGACCACATATCAATATCAGAGTTTACTGAACATTTAACCTTGATGATTATTAATAAACTCATTCATTCATTCATTATCTGTAACCTCTTATTCAGTTCAGGGTCGCGGTGGGTCCAGAGCCCATATATAATATGTTTTTTCTTTGGTGCGAGCTGCTGGAGTGGCTCGGTCTGCCTCCATGTTTAGGTTCTCTTTCGATTTGCTTCCATGTGGCAGATTGGACGAGACAGAATCACTTGACTAAACCACGGTACGGTACACTGTCAGAAAAAATAATGTCACTGTGTTGGTACACTCAAGGGAACATGTTCAGTACCTTTATTTAGCGAACATAATTGTAAATTTTAAAATTGTATTGATTTTAAATACGCCTAGTTTCATCTCCAGGGTTCATATTATGTTTTTTTTTATTTTACACAGTTGTATAACGAACGATTACACATATCTCCCTGTCCTTCTGTAGAATGTAATGAGCCTTTAGGGAACACAACTGGACTTTAACAGCTCTGATGTACCTTTAAAGGCCCATTACACCATTTGTACCTGTAGTGAAAATAATGTACCACTACATGAACACACACTGTCAGAAAATTTGTCACTGTGTTGGTACCTTTTGCTGTCACCGTGGTGGTACCCTCAAGGGTACATATTTATACCTTTAATTAGGAAACATAATTGTATCTTATTCTTTTATACATGTAGATTTTTAAATTGTGTTGATTTCATACGCCCCATTTCATCTCCAGGACTTTTATTATGGTTTAATATATGGCACAGTTCTATAATGAAAGATTACAAACATGTATCTCTCCTTCTGGAGAAGAGAATGTAATGTACCTTTGAGAAACAAAACTGGACACTGTTGTACCTTTAAAGGTTCATTTACACTCTTTGCACCTTTAGTGACCAATAATGTACCTCTACCGTACCTTTTTTCAGAGAGTGCACAGTGGGGGATGTATTAACAGAATTAACATAACAAAGAGGATGAACAGAATTAAAATAAATACTAATAGAACTGATCTATGCAATAGTACATTGATTAGAAATTCTGAATGCTAATTCTGATTCATTTTTCAATTAATCGCCCAGTCCTAACTGGTCCCATTGCAAGCGCCCCATATTTCAATGATACCTGGTACAGGACATCCCTCACCAATGTGTACACAACCTCACTTTCTGCACTGAAAACGTTCTCCTGAGTAGACATCCCTAACCTCATGGTTAGAGAGTATTCCTAAGGTGCACTTTCTTCCGCAACCTGCATTTGGGATGTCTTGCCATGCCTTGCCTTGCCGCAGCCCCCTGGCCCCCTCCTATGAAATTTTAATCAGTGGCCAATGATGGAGTGAGTCCACTCAGACTCTCCCGCTGTGTAATAGCCCTCCTTTCTGCCCGGCTCTGCACCTGTGTCACCCCCACCTCCTCCTCCCTGTCCATCCGTACAGTAGTCCAGTCTTTATGGTCCAACAATGGACTTCCACATATACACACACGGATATATACACAAACACACATACACACACAAACACAATAGCACAGCAAGGCTATTGGCACCAGGGCACTACCCACACTCCCTTTCCTGCCCCGCTCCAGCCTCCACATGCTCGGCCTAATAACCACGGCTCATAAAACAAATGAATGGAGGAGATCCATGCGGAAGAAAAATGCAAACAGCTGTTAGGAGGCACAGGACAGATACGCACTTTTAATTTGGGCGGATAATTTAATCCCGTTTCCTTTGGCCCTTGGCCACAGAGGCTGAGTTACCACACACACACACACACACACACCAGTTCTTTTGTCAAATCTCGGGTCTTGCCTTCTGACATGTGGCATTTGTCCACAGTGGAGACAAGAACAGAAAAGAAAAGCAGATTCTAGGAGAAGCTTGTATCCTGCTGAATATTTTACTGCTCATAGGTTGCTCCGTTATGGCTCAGGAGACGTAATGGTGAGTCTCCAAAAACTCCTTAGTAGACAAAATGAAGATGTGAGACACGAAAGAGATAAAGGAGAGCATAGGGTGCAAATCTGAGCACAGTTTGTATTTTTACTGAGATCTCCATTGTAACAGTGGAGACACCACTCATGAGATTACAGAGGTCTTTAACTTAGGAGACACACATGAGCAGCAGGAGACTTACAGTCAAGTCTCCTTTGTCTTTTCATCGGATCTCGTTATCTAGGGGAAAATACAGAGACATTAAGGAGATCCGAGTAATCATTGGTGGACTCATTGGGTATGATTTCCATAGACTATCATACAACACAAAGGCCTGCTCTGGAGCAGCTGCACATGTGGCAAAGATCTTCCGACTTAATGATAAACATAGACTACAGGGATGTCAAGCCTCCAAGTATAGGGAACTGCATGTGATCAATCCTCAGGCAATAATAGTAATAAAAATAATTTGACTCCAGTAACTGACCAATATTTATGTGGTTGAATTCCATCCAATCCCCACAGCAATGTTGCAACATCTAGTGATCAGCCTATTAATACATTTGATTTCTAACAAGTGTTAAATGTAAGTGACCGTGGAGCTGGGTGATGCCTGGCAAAGTTGCGAGAACGAACAAAGGGATGAATAAATGAACGTTAAATGGGCAGGTATCACTTATATAGCAACGTGGAAGTCCTCCGAGCGATTATGAATGGGTTAACACCTGACAGGAATGAGATGCCCACTGCATTGCTGGGAGTTTACACCACTGACACAGTGGAGCGGAGAAATAAAAGGCCAATTGCTCACAGAGGACACATCCCTATTAGCGAGTTGGCTAGTCCAGACACACACGGTGACTGATGGGCAACTGCAGACTGACCCTCAGGCCGTCCGTGCCCTGGTGGCCCGCTCACTATCTTAGCGCAGAGCGTCTCTTCCTGCTGCGGAAAAGCCCTGCACCTGATTCCTCTGAGGGGAGGAAATGAACGCCTTTCCCATCCTGCATTTACATACGTGTTTCATTATTGTTGCGGTTGCCTGGTTACCGTGCGATAGTTAAATCCCTTGTGTCTATCTGCGAAAAGCAACTCCTAGAGCTCATGAGCCAGGCAGCTGCCACAAACTGAGACAGGAATTTCAGAGGGCTTAGAATATGACCTTGAAATATTCATCGACCGATAGCAATCGTTTTCAGCAGGACACTGAATCCAGGATTGGAAATTGAGGTATCCAAAGACAGTGCAGTTCTTGAAGGAAAATTCGGGGGAGAAAAAATGACACCATGGCTGCTTCAAATTGCTGGGGGACTTTTACAGCACTGTCCTGAAATCAGGGGCAGGGGGAGGGAAGGAAGGAAGAAGGGAGGGGGTGGTTTCCAACCCTCCTCCAAAGATGCAGTTTCTACACAGTGCAGTTTCTACACAGTGCAGTTTCTACAGTGCCAAGCCTTTAGTTGCAAAGACAGAAGCTCCATGCTCCCTATAACAGCTCAAAGGAGCATCACAATGATTTTGAAGCTCCTTCTTGATTTCAGGACAGTGCTGTGAAAGTCAATTTCACCCCGCAACTGTAGGGGGAACATCTTGCATAGTGTTCCTTTAAAGGGTTAACCCTATCTGGGTGATGTGGTACTGAGCTCAGAAACACTGTGTAATCATGACCCTGGGCTCTGCTGAAAACACAGAATCGATACACGCCATACGTTAGTCTCCGTGGCCCAGCTGCTTTCATGTGGCAGGTCTCGTATTCCCGACACGGCTTTGCTTTTTTTATCCGCTGTATGGAATGCTGTCTGGCTGCCAAACCTGTGAGTGAGAGCGTCTGACTCGTCCGTTATGTAATGACTAACTCGCTTAGTATGGAAACGCTGGCTGCAGTTTAAACCATGTCAGAAGTACCTGCGTACCCAATCTGACCTTCCACAAATATGTACTTAGAGTAATTGAATCACTGGCCCGATACCAATACCCCAGATAAGAGTCTCTTTTCTTTCTCAGAGATGAATTTATTTCTGTCACAGACAATCTGACAAAACATTTCCGGAAATGAAATATGGACAGTCTGAATATCCCTGAAAGACTTAAGTAATGGTTTATACTGCTCTGAGAAGTCTTTAGAATTGGTTTTGGACCATTGCTCTAAGGATCTGATGGCATTCAACCAGTGAGATCTGGATCCAAAATCATCTCCAAGATATTCATGATGCTCCATCACTAGAGACTATGCAGTTCCACTGCTCATCAACCCAGTGCTAGTGGGTTTAACACACCTCCAGCCTAGAGAGTGCTCTTATGGCACTACCTACTCGGCTTGGCTCTACATGCTTTTCAGTCCCTGGTCTCTGATAGCTTTTCTACTACCACGACTCCCAAAAATGTAGCTGAAGAGATCGCAAAACCCCATCTCTAATGGGAAAAGCAGGTTTTGTAAACCACAACAGCGGTAACATTAAGCATTGTTTACTTATTGTGTATTGCCGTGTTGTTGTTGTTGTTGGGAATGAACACAGGTCCGTCATCAGTTCAGACAGATCAGTAGAGTTTGTTCCTTCAGTTTGTGTCCAGTTCTCACTGGATTCTTTTGTCACCGATCCAAGGAGCGTTTGAACCTCTTCAAAAGACCATGGTGTAATTTTACGAGCTGCTGTTTAAGTCGGATAAAAACAAATGTGATCTCTGCTGTAGCTGGAGATTTTACAGATGGAGAGTTAGTGCTGGTTGTCTGCATTGCGTGGCGTAGAGTGACGAATCAGAGCTCAGCGAGGTTTTTCTAGTCAAGCAAACAAACAAAACATCAAGAGGTGGTGGACATTGGTCTGATCTGTATATACAGCACGTGTGATGTTCTCTTTGGTGTCAACTTTTTTTGTGATATTATCATACACCTCATCCATGATGTGGAATAGTTTAATGCCAATTAACTTAATATATGCTGTCGTTCTCCTGATGTCCCTTTTCGTAAGTCACAGTCTGTTTGTAATCTCCAATTACTGCCTAGTTTCCAGCTGTTCTCGAAGCACTGTGACTTTGTAGAGAGCTGAAGGACCACCTCCTCGAGTCAGGGCTGATGTGAAAGTTCTTTAGACAGGCAAAGGCGTCCTAGGAGCGCAGAGTAAATAGGATCCTCCGAAATGCTCTCCATGAAAGGCTAAGCCTGGCTTTGGGTCTGAGATTATTGTGAACTCGACACACTCATTACTGTGTATCAATATTTACCCTCTCTCACCGAAGCTAATTACATGTTCATTGCGTAATACGATTTGCCGCTTTCTGACAAATTTAACCTCATTATTCCCTCGTCCTGTGACGGAACCGCAGTTTTCCTATTGTGCTGCTTTTCTGCTCTAAAGCTGCTCTGAGAGATTGGGATTCACTTGCTCGGAAGCAGCTGAACTCCAGCACTCTCTCCCTCTTCCTCCTCTTACTCTTCTCCTCTCTGGCTGGCGAGTGGAGGCCAGCTCCTCTGGGAGAGGAGAGAGGAAACAGATAGATAGAGCCTCGGCCAGAGACCAACACAACAGACCAAAAAGAACCCTGCAGCTGTTTCCATGGCAGCCACATTGGTTTTCGCATTTTTGAAAAGATCTGAGAATCAAATCAGGTGTTTTTTGTTTCTGAATATTCACAAACCAAGTCTAACTGCAGCATCTCCTGTGGGTTGTATGGATAAGGTTTTATGAGGTGATATATGGCATATGGCAATACATTACTATGCCGGAGATAGAGCTCTTAAATCATTCCACGTACATATTAAAGTAGGAGTATGAAGAAGTAGTAGAAGTACATGGCAGTGAGCACACACACCTTTACAATGCATTGTGAATGTATGATGCATAGGAAATGCTACAAATCTAACTCCCCTCCCTCCCCGCAGTGATTTATTTTGCCACAATCACAGAGCACATTCAGGAAATGAGGTCAAATCAAAGAGATCTCTTCAAATGAAACCAATGAAATCATCATACCATTTCCACCACAGTGTTTTCATGAGGTTTGAACCGTCAAACTACTCACTGCGTGAAGCTATTTCCTGTGTTTGGCAAAAACTTAACCCAGGCTTTCCCTTTTACAACATCTCCTCCCTTCCCCTGTTTATTATCAACTGACAACCAAAGCCCAGGGACTGGAAGACTGGGGAAATATTACTTCACTCCTTCCTAAAATGCCTAAAATGAATGAGACATTTGGAGGGTGATTTCCTTCAGTTACATAACAGAGTGCAGAGTTATGACTCCCTCAAGATTACGGATGGGGCGCCATCAAGCAATCTGCAGTTATAGAGCGATTTCTTTCGGAAGGAGTTCTTTGTCAGAGCCTTTTTTGTTTTTTGCTCTGAAAGGAAGGGAGTGAGGAAATGGGAAAACATTCATTAGACGGAGGTGTGGAAGTTGTGCATGAGTTGATCCATGTTGACAGCCCTTGGCAGAACATTAGGGCCCCGTTTCAGGTCCATGACATAACAGAGACAGCTTTACTATGACATGCAGGAAAGGCTGGAGATTGCCACCTAACAAGAAGAAAACACCTCGTCTCAGCGCTGACGCACTGGCCAGAGAAACCCTCTCTTCATAAACAGCTGGGGAAGGCCTTCATTAAGCCTTATTTCTCTGTAGACACATGACCCATTTCTCTACATATGTTTGGTGGACGTATGTGTAATGAGCAACAAAGTGCAATGCTGACCACATGGTAATTAGCAGGTGTTATCTAGACCGGGCACCCTTTGGCGGTAGGGATTTCTGCCACTATTTGTGCTCACGACCGTCTCTTTTAAGGATCCAGGACCTGACCTTGGTTGGGCATAATGCTCCTAATTGCAGTTTTACAAAGATCTGAGCAGTTCATTTATTGCCCAATGATGCCGTACGCTGTGATAACATTATTTCCACAGCATCGAGTCAATAGCTTGATATTAGACTGCATTCCAGTTATGGGCCAGTAGGCAGTCAGTAATGCTGCAGTTAAAGCCCTGTTTACAGGTCAGAAACAGAAGAGTCAATGATCTGCGTAAGCCTCAATAGACCAAGCATGCCTCAGTGGGTCAAAGTCACAGCCCTTGTCTGGACCAAATTACAATGATGGCTTATTACAACTTAAAATAAAATAAAATAAAAAAGTCAGGGGATAGTGTGCAGTCATGGCTTTTCTAAAGGGACACCTTCGTATATTTGGCAGCGCCTCTAGAGAGCCGTGTCTGCCAGCCTCACCATCTGTATCCAGCTACACAAGGAGACTTTAAGCTTGACATTGTGCAGCTGCAGCTAATGAATACATCCTTTTAAAGGAGGAGGAGGCAGACCCCGTGCCAATCAGCCTTTGGGCGCACTAGTGTGTGGCCACTGAGTGCTATTTATGCGCAGACCAACACTCCGAATGATGCCAAATGTGTACGGCAGAGGTCACAGTGGGGACAAAAAGGGCTGGGAGAGAGAAGAGAATGCACAGACTCCTCCCTCGTTCTTATTCTTTATCTGTAAATGTTTGCAGAAGAGACAATACCCCCTTGATCAAGTCCCAAACCAACACAGGACTCGTTAACCCTAAATCCAGTCAAGCACACTTGACTTTGGGAGGAGTCGGGGAGGCAGACAGACAAACTTGTTTTGGGGGAAAATGAACAGAGATAACCCTTTTTATGCTGCTTTTTCTGAAGCACTGAATAGTGGACGGTTTAAAATGGTATAAATCAATGCCATTCAGGCGTACGCACGCTAGCTCGAACATTCGAATGTTTCTGAGAAAGCATTCAAATACAAACCAGGCTTTGTTTGTGATCAAAATCCAGCCTGAGAACAGTGATGAATAAGCCTTAATAACATGTGAATTCAAGTAATGAATAAATGAAACGAGACTGTTTAAGGAACTGTCGGAATAATGGCGGTGTAAAAGAAGTGTGACAAATTGACAGCAGTGAGTTAGAAATGCAAATTTATACTTTGCTCCTTTTTAATGCACACTCTCCACGCGCAGCAAGGGGAGCAGGAAGCAGCGGGTGAAGAGGAGGAGGAGGTTTGTTCGAGGGAAAAAGAAAAAAGACATACCAAATGTGGGGTAATCCCACCAACAAAGGCGGTGAGACAGTGGGCTAGGGAGAGCCAGGCTGAGCCCTGGAGAAGGGATCCCTGTCTTCCTTTAACTGGATTTGGGGAACAAGCTGCTGTTTATCTGTGTACGGGTCGGCTAATGGCTGCCGGCTGGCGGCGCTGGGGTAATCTAATCAGGATACAGCGATTTACATTAAATCGCTCAAGCGGGATTATTCCCCGTCACAAGCCGATTGAAAGGGGACACTTTTAAATGGGGTTAACAGCTTGTTATAAGACTAGGGAGAAGAAGTGAGGGATACTGGTGTGCAAGAGTGTGAGTGTGTTGTGATGGGGTGTGTGTGTGTGTGTGGTGGTGGGGGGGGGGGGGGGGTGAGATCCTATTGTGCCACACTACAGGCTAATCTTCATTACACAATGCCATGAGATTGGAGCTCGGGAGGAGGACTACAACACCGGAAGACAAAAGGGAACAAGAGGGGAGAGTGTGGGGAGACAAAGGGAGATGGGCGACAAAGAGAGTGGGAGGCAGGGGGGCTGACAGTGGGGCTTTTTGTCTCATAAGATGGATGGTCCTCTGGGCCTTGTGTGGAGAGCTCCAGTTACATACACAAGGGTACATGCAAGTGATCTGACGAGTGGGCCAAGTTCTCTGAGGGAGTCAATTTCAACTGCAGAAGCACTGGAAGGCCAAGACTAGGTCCTGAGAGACCTATTCATTACTTGTTGGGACTGGCATAGCTGGAAATACAGGCTTATAAAGCATTGCAAAAATCAAGTAAGACATACTATTTGAAAACGCTCAGATATTGCAACACTTACATATTCAATTCCTTTTCGTGTTTGAGCAGGAAACCAGGCCTTAAGACCCTTGGAGACCCCTGAAGTTTACAATCCCAGCCGATCTCTAAGTAGACACAGCTATGTCAGAGGGGAAATGGTGAGCATTTCCTTTCTCAGACCACCCCCCGCCTGGTTTCTTAACATAAGCATCGTTAAACTAAATCTGTGCACTCACATCCATCCTGTCACTGTTTAGTAACCCTTACACTGAAGCAGGCAGCAGGTCCAAATCCTCTGCCTCTTTTCCTCTTTTAGTGGTTCTGGGCTTCCGTCCAAAACACACCTCTGCAATTTTTGCATTACGAGTGGGAAACCACATGGAGAGAGAGGCTAAAATTACGGAGGGCTGAGGATTGAGGTGGTAGAGTTACCTTGTTCTGAGTTATGTCAGAGCAATGTGCCTCGTCAGCTCAGGTCAGCAGGTCTGTCCATTTCTGCCTGCCCTATCAACCCCCCACAGCCTGATACCTGATTCTTTTTACTGCTTCTCATCTTCCCTACCCCAGGCAAGTGCAAGTCCCTGTGCGTCATGAAACCAGGGGATCTGCACGACCAACAACAAAGCGGCAGTGGAGAACTGAAGGGACTTGCCAGAATGCTACTGAGCCAGATGAGGATAGGCCTCTTCTGTGTCACTTCGGTATAGCGCAATAGAAGATACAATGAAATCTTTGAGCACTGTGAGAAGGCCTCAAAAACTGATGCAATCATACTTGTGTTGCCTTGCGCTAAATATAACTCTGGGTGATCCTTTGTACCCAACCCACAAGATGTGACCAGCTGAGAGAGACTGTGACTGCAGTGACACAGAGACCCCAGCCAAGAGGAAACACATTCCACACATGTGAGATTGCTTCCAGTCCCATCCAACCCAAGATCTGACTCAGTGTGGCCTGGCCTGCGGGAAATGGGACAGGAAATTGCATAGGTAGGATGCAGGCGTCCGTGCCTGACTGCAGATACCATGCCCCCTCCTTGCTTCGAAATCTCTGAGAATACGTTACGTAAGGTTTATGTGGCCTCCACGCACGGGTTGCAAATCTGCTAATACGAACGATTACAAACAAAAGTCGTGCCAGGCACATTCCAGGCCAGGGTTACTCTGGACCAGTGTGGGCATGCTACCCAACTACCCAACTACCCAAGACGGAAGACGCCATGGCTACATCCTCTGTGCAATCTCGAGGCCCTGGATAAGCCACAAATGATGGACAAAGGCAGTTAAGATAACAGGAATTTGAGTCCCCCCTCCCTTCATCCCTCCCATGTTCGGGCCCTCATCCAACCCAGCAGCAGTAGCGCCAAAAGGCCTTTGTGCCACGGGGATTTTTCACGCACGGAAGGCTCCAAAACAAAATGAAGAACGGCGATTTTGCAAAGCCGCTTAAAAAAATTAAACAACTTGCACAAGGCCCCCCTTCCGAGGGCTCACCTCCAGGAGATAGGCGAGGGCTGGCGGGTTCTGTTTTGTGTGATAACCGCACGCGATTCCGGCCCAAACTCATTCTCCCCCAGTTTTTCACCAGGTTAGGCAAGCCGGTTAATTTGCCTGTCGCTCTCTTAAGAACACGTAAATGGCTTTTTCATCCCTGACTCTGTCCTCTTTATAATTATCTTGCAGAGTGGTAATTACCTAGAATGAGCTCAGCCGGTATTTTATGGGACAACAAACTTCTTTGCTCTTTCCTGGGCTCTGTTTTCCCTCTATTTATCCCCCCTCCTTCTGCTTACGTCAAAGAACGGGTAAACATGGGCACTTTGGGATAAATTAAACCTCTGAAAGCCTGGCGCAGAGGCTATTTACTTAAAAGGAAGCCAATCGCTTGCTGTTAGATGATTTGGTGAAATATTAACAGGAGTGATGAGGCTGGTGTCTATCATAAATAGTGAGAATTGGAGTGCGTAATTGTGTTTTGACAAGTAAAACGAAACAGCAAATGTAATTTCACAGAAGGCACTCTCAGATTTAGACTTCTTTAACCACTAGATGCAAAAGAGCAATCTAATCTTGCTTTCAGAGGAGTCATAACTGCCCACCAATTTCAGAAGGTACGTACCAACTGCTGCTGAAAACGTTTTAAAGAAACAAAACACATGTATTGTGGACATTTGGAGATGGAGTCTCCTCTGATCTGAACCTGAGAATTGCTACGTGCTTGCAATGCCGAACCCAGTGGCATGGTTTTGTTGTGACGTCTCAATCTGTGCATGCTGTCCTGTCCTATCGCTATATCAGCCCGTCTCATCTCTTAAACACCAGACACAATGCCCTGCCACTCAAAGAGCCAGCTCTGAGTGGGAGCGAGGGGTGAGTCTGCCGGGGGAGGGAAGCGGCCATCAGGAAAATGTCTTTTGTAAGGTATAAAACCACACATCACAGTCAGGGGACTTCAAACAATGTGTGGCAACCATGCCTCTATGTTTTGGGTGATCTCCAAAGAGTGGGTGAAAGCAATGTGTGTAGTTGTCTCTAAAACAATGGCGCATTCATAGCCCACCTGATCCACACACACACACACACACACACACATATACACAAATAAAACCTCCCTTTACACCTTGCAACTTATGCTGAGGCGAAAGGAAAATTCCAATCCGAAGTCCCGTCCTCCTGTCTTTATCAGTCACGCATACATTCACACTCTCAGTGAAAGAATGACCTCATCCTTTCTACCCTCCCCAACCCCCAACCTCCAAACACATGCACACTCGCGCACACACACACACACACACACAAGCAGCCAGCTTGAGAGAGTGAGGTCACCTGAGACGGCGAGGGCCCCACCCTCCCTCTGACTCACTCCCACGCAGCCTTTTACAGCGATGGCACTTTGAACCCAATTACCAGCGTCTGACACGGCCGCTACAGTGACATAAAAGGGAACCTAACTGGGACTTGATGAATGCTTTTGCAGTCCATTAATTCTTGACTACAATGGAAGCTGCAGAAACAGCAGACCTTTGCCAAGAGCACGCCATAAAGGTAGGGCCACAGAAGCCGGGGATGTTTCAGAGTTCGGCCATGTGGAACTCGCTCTTTTTTCTTTTTTGCCCCTCTAGTATCGGCGTGCTCACCCGAGGCGGCCCAACCTGTTTGGTGTATAAATAACACCCGGCTGGGAGCTGAGCTTTTTGAAGCTGCCGAAGATCCCATCAGGTGCGGCAGGTGCTCCTGCTGCCGTCACACCTGTCCGCACCACAGGGGGTCCTACGCTGGAGCCCTGATGCATACCCTGCAAGTCCCCTCGTCCTCATCGCTCCCTTCCCTGGTGCACCACAAGGTCACGGAGGCGGCGATGACGGCACGGTTACTAGGAAGAATGCAAACCAAGATCAGAAGCATGACCTCATCTTTTTGGTTACAGGAATCTACAGTGTGGATGGGACCAGGGAAGTGGGAGTCTATGAGCAAGTCTTAGCACTTTGGCGATGCAGCCAGTGATCTCATCCTGAATACAGAAGAGTGGAGATGAGTCATTGGGGCTCTCTGTGGAGAATGAAGCTGTTGACCTGTCTGTGGATAGCCCGAGAGAGAGTGAAAGAGAGAGAGAGAGCACAGTGCTGAGAGTATGTGCAAGGATGGAAGTATTTGGAAAGTCAGTCTCACGCTTAAAAGCTCTCTGCTTGCTCCACTGAACCTGAGAAAGGGAAAAGTACTCAATACTCATCCCTTAATGTGCATCAGTGCAGTGGAGGAGTGGGGGGGTGTGGTAGAGGGGTGGTCTCTCATTCCCCTTCACACACACATGCACATGAAACCTTTTCCAGACTCTACACGCAACTCACATGCTTGCACACACACACCCAACCACCCAGACACACACTGGCACTTGCACACCGACAGCCCCCATTCCGACAGAGCCTGGCCATTCCCTCAGGTATTCCCAGCAACATCGTGGATTAAAATAGCTGACGACCCACATAGCTCCGTACTGGCTCAGCCTCACATTCGACGGAGACAGACTCTTTGCACTGCGCCACCAGAGCGCCCGAGCGTACCTTCCTCATCATAATTACCTTTTCGTCCCATTTCCGAAGCAGATGGCACAAACATTATCATCCAGGTGACTAGCGCTGAAGTAAACTCAGCGACCTGCCTCCAAACACTCGCGAAACCTGCTCCTAAACCTTCACTGAGGCGTACCCATGACCTCTTAGGGTTATATTCTGCCTCGACTTGAAATGTTACAACATTACAAGTGGCATAGCTAAGTGGATAACAACACTGCTCTCCAGATTGGGGTTGGAATCCTGACTCTGAGAGGCATGCCAGTTTTAGACCAATAAGGCTGCGTTAAGAAAATCGTAACATGAATAAAACGGCAGGTAAATGTGAAAGTACATACAAAAGTAGGACGTAGCACAGCTGCGCAAAACAAAGAGGAGAAGCTGTAACGTCTCAGTGAACAGGACAAATTCCCAAGGTCGCTGAGACTCTGCATGTGACCCATTTAACGGCGGCATACACAAGCCCTAATGGCTGAGCTGAACATGCTGGCAAAGTACCCTCTCCCTCCCCTACAAAAATAAAAAAAATAAAAGGCACTTGCCAGGGTTTGGGCACATAACATCAAGGACAGACAGAGCTGTTTGGCCATAAAGTTGTAACAAAGTGTAGGAGGCTTCTTAAGGGGTAAGGGGCAGGGTTTAGGGGGGTCATGGATAGAGTTATTATGCATTATAAAATCTTGAAGTTATGCACTGTATTTAACAGCAATTATATCAATAATTACAGGTGTTATGAGATGTTACGTATGCTACGTTTGACCTTAGGTAATACTTCTATAGGTCTTAGTTAAAGGGGATATGCACACTAATATGTGAATCTGGAGCCTACCAACCCACACACTGGGAAACAAGACTATAGTCAGTTTTCTGTGCTCTCGGGATAAAACGAGCTGTTCTGATTCTGACATCAAGTACAGAGACTTTAGAATAGCCCCGCCCCCTCGTGTGAGTCTGTCCAATCACAGCACTGGACCCACATTTACGTGAGAGTGCAAAGATGAGACACAGTGAGCATGGAGAAATAAGAGCACTGAGTAAAAACAGAGAAAACAAGAATGGAGAAGAAAGAGAACATAAAAAACTGCTGTGCACTCAGGGTCAGGGTGAACAGTGAGCAGCTCATTACCATTTAAAGGAACAGGCGCTGAAAACTGGCGCTCAGAGCAGGGCTGTTCAGACAGGGGGAGATAGCTGCTGGGGGGGTTAAGACTCAAGAACTGTGTTCACTTGAGGAAAAGAGGGAGAATGTCTCTCATTTAATGTCATAAAGGCGAAATCTCCCGGCAGACGGCTGCTCTTCTGATTTTGAGGCGAAGTCATGGCTGAGGATTCTAGCGCCTCATTTCTCTCTCTCTCTCTCTCTCTCTCTCTCTCTCTCTCTCTCTCTCTTTCCCTCTCTCTCTCTCTCTCTCTCTCTCGGTTAAGTGGATCAGAGGAGAACAGGTGGGTCTCACAGCGGAACAGAGCGAAAGAAGATGGGAAAGATGGCAAATCCAGAGCCAGAGCTATATCGGGCCTACAGTACTCCACCTGGCACGGCCCAGAATACCACAAGCTAGAGAGCGCTTAAAATATAGAGCACAAATGGGAAAGAAAAATACCTCAACAACACACAGCTCCATGACCATGACCAGGGACTGGAACCAGGACAAGAATGAGGATAAATGGTCAGGGGATTGGCACCTGTTCCCTTGTCCATGGCGTGGTATTTGGGCAGTGATTCCTTTTTAAATCCTGGTAGTGGTAGAGATGGTAGAAGACCACATCAGCCCTCAGCCACCATTTCCCCTTTTAAGCAACATTAGGTAAGCAACATATCTTCACAATAAAGATATGAACTTGAGCATATCTGACTATGACACTACCCCCAGGATTCACACAATGTGTACTAAATATAGTTTAACACCTATCCAACATGAAATAACATCCTTCAATCTGATCCTTAACCTAACCCTGCTCTTCAATGGTCAGGACCCCCATGGGACCCGCACAGAGCTGGGTAGTGGGTATATTTTTGGTTGTTAGGCTACTCTCAGCAGCACTGCTGTGTCTGATCCACTCTGAACACACACTAACTGAGAATGATCCAGCACCCAGTTCATGTGGGGGTCCTGACTATTGAAGAACAGGGTGAAAAGGGGGCTGACAAATATGCAGAGCAACACCTGGACTATAGTCTGTAATTATAGAGCTACAAAGTGGTCAGTGGAGCTGAGAGAATGCAAAGTGAGTGTTAAAAGCCACACATGGCTGGCCATTATGGGACAAACCAATGTCCGTTCAGTTGCACTGCGATAAACACTGGGTTAAACTGAGTAACACTGTTGTGATTATTTAACACTTTCCTTTTTAGAGTCTACTACATTAATCTTATGGAATTATCTATGTGTAAATCTGAAACTCAGTCTCTTACGAGAAACTGGGGAATCACAAAAGAGTGACCTCACAACTCCTCCCTCTCCAAAGTGAAACTGCCAACTGCCTGTCAACACTTTCCCCAGGACTCGAGCCGGGGAAGTCCCACCACCAGAATGACTCTCAAAGGCATGTAGACAACTTCAGAAATACTGGCCTCTCGATGAGGGACCTGCCCAGAACACTGAGGTGCTCGGGAAAGTGTGTGCGCACGGCTCGGCTAAGACCGGCCAGAGTTGGCCTGGGATACAGAGGACCGGGTGCCAAGGGGGCATCTGCCCTTTTTATTTTCTCTCTCTCCCTACAGTGGGCAGAGCTGTTAGAGGTGGGCAGAGCTCTGAGAAGGGGCTGCTGCATGCCAAAAGCAACTAGGCAAGAGAGAGAGAGAGAGAGAGCGAGAGAGAGCGAGAGAGAGAGAGAGAGAGAGAGAGAGAGAGAGAGAGAGAGAGAGAGAAAGAGAGAGAGAGAGTGGAAACAGTGGAAATGAGCAAACCGAGTGCAACCCGCACTCAGCACAATGGAAGTCTGGACAGAAGCCATGTCACATGGCCAGTAAAGACACACACACACACACACACACACACACACACACACACAGATAGGGCATATGCAAACATACACAAACACACCAGTACAAACAAATTATCACACACTGGAGCTTTCCAAAACACAGTGAAAAGGATGAGGTCATTTAAATGCCCCAGTATTTCATCACTGTCCAAAAAGACGATCTTCATTTCCTCCAGTATTTGTTTTTCTACATTATTTTACCTCACAGTAGATGGACAAACAGAAACAGTCCTACACACATAAGTTCTCTTTATATTAATACTGTTTTTTATGTATTTTGTGGCTGTGCAAAACAAAATAAAAATACATTTTAAAGACTAAGGGAAATTTGAGGAAATGGTCATCAATAAATAAAAGCTAATCATTGACCTGTTATTTCTGATGGGAAAGAGAAAATCACAAGGAAATAAAAACAGGAAAATGCTCCATCTGTTTGTCGTCAGGGCGACAGGATGAATATTGAAGAGGAGTCGTTTCCCAAAGAATCGATTCTTCCAGCATCCGAGAGTCAGTCATATCAACTGTTGGTCAATGATTCATAGAGTTGAATCTCTCGGAGTTGACTCAGTCTTGGTTTGCAACGCCTTCTGCAGTGACTTTGAATTTCCAATGTTAATGTTAAATCTGTACAAAAGGAAATTTAAGACAGAAGTTGCCATATTTCTTTAGTAATTTATAAAATGTCTTTTATAATGTAACAATGTTTTTGCTATTGAGTAATGGACTGAAACTAGACTAGAACTAACAGTAGTTAAATAACTAAAATGAGACTAAAATTAAGCCCCATTCCGCCTCCAGAATGCTCCACCAGTGCCTGCTCAGAACCTAGTAGAGAGTATCTGAAGCTATCTCCCCACTCTCCTAAACCTGATGCTCCAGGACAAACCCATTTCTCCACTCTACAGAGTCCACAGTCTGCGCTGTGAGTCTGTTTACAGCCAGGCCATGCACCCTGCTTTCAAATTTGCTTGCCCTTGTATGTTTGCTTTCTCTTTCGCTTTCAGGGTTTATTCTGGGCCACGGGAGCAGCCCAGAGGCCCTTTCTGCTGCAGATGGAAAAGTACCTGTTGTTCCCTGTGCGTTTGTGTGAGAACGTGAGGCCAGTGTTGTGTCTGATGCCTATTCATCATACCTCGCTGCTACCAAAACAAACAGATGAGCTCACCACTCCTGCCTGGCAGCCATACAGCAGGCGCTTGGTGATCCAGAACAGAGTTGCTGCCCTCTTAGCACACACACAAACACACACACACACACACACACACACACACACACACACACACACACACACACATACACATCCACGTTCACAAAGGCCTTTGGGTTTTGTTTTCACAAGCTGTATCATCCGAGCATTTAGGTTGATGCATATACTGTCCTTTATAAAAGGTTATTACTGTGATTTTGCAGCAGGACTCAAGCATAAAATGTATTATTTATCTAAAGAATTAGTTTTATATTCAATTTACAACATATAATTATGCATTAAAGAAACACTAGGTTGTATTTAGGCCTTAAATTACAAATTCATATCATTGCAATGCTCCACTGAGGTGCAATAGAGAGCCTTTGCCATTGATACTCCAGGCTCAGCACTGCAGAAACGGCCCTATGTAACTTTTAGAGGAAGGCTGGAAAGCAGAGCAACAGAGAAATTTCAAATTTAAAGATACACAAGGTATCTTTGCTTGGTGTCTTTGCTAATGGGTTCCCCCTGAAATTATGGTGAAGGAAGGGTGGTTTCCTACCCATACCCCCCCCCCCCCCACCCGTTCTTAAAGCTGTTTTTAACAGGGAAAAATAATACCTAGTGTTACTTTAAGTAGCAGAATTTTTCACGTGTCATTGTCTCTCTAAAAAAAACAAAACAGAAGCTACATTTAGCTCTCTTTCGACACAAACCCAACAAAACAATCGTCTGTTTCCTGAGTGCTGAAAAACAGGCAGGTGCTTCGAAATACAAAGGCCGAGTGTTATCCCTGCGGCGCTGTAATTTTCAAGCTGGCTGATAAGGCACGCTGCATTCTCTGCCTTCTACCATCTGTGGGAAATCAGCAAACCTGAAGCCTCTGGATTTGCTCTCTGCACGATTCTGCATCTGGACCCCTTTCAGCAGGTTGGTGTGAGAGGTCATGGCAACCCAACCCAACCTCAGGAGCAGATGAATAAACATGAGCTCTCTCCTTCATGCTGAGATACCCTTCACATCTTCTGACTCTCTCTCTCTCATTCTCCCTTTCCCTCGCTCGCTCTTTCACTAGCGTTTTTGACAGTCTGTGCTGCTACTTATAGCTGGTTAGGAATACCAAAAATATAATTATCTATTATTTATCAGCAGCGCTCTCCTAGCCTATGTTAAACATGCCAGACTGGAATACAGAGAGCTGCTGCAGAAGAAAAGGAATGGCGCTGAATGGAAATGGCTTGTCTTGTTTTAAAGAGAGGCAAAAGAGGCAAGATATGCCATCAAGCTGTCACTCCAGCTGGAGTGTATATCTATGTGTGTGTGTGTTTTAAGCAGCGTGTGTGGGCACTTGCACTTAGAGAAAAATGGCTGGTTCCTCGCAGGCTGTTAATCAAACACTTGAGTGGCTAAGCTGCCTCTCCATCGGGGCGAGGGGACGACGGGTCTCATGCATAAAGATGCATCCTGCGTTCTCATCTTTCCCTGTCCCTCCGTCTCTCCACGTCTCTCTGACATTCCTCTCCTCCACACACTCAAGAAGTGGTCGGACAAACGACCCCTCGCCCCATTGCCTCACCACTCCTCTGCCCCCTCACCCCCCCCACACACACTCCAGGAGCTCTTGACCTCTCTGTAACAAGGCTATGTCTGTCAGAGCAGGTGAGGGGATAATTTGCCTGTCAGCCATTGAAGGAGTGCCCCCGAGTGGGAAGATGAAGGTGGGTGGGTTTACTTTTAGGGCTTAATTGCTGGAGGACTCCAAACTATCAAGATCTCTCTATTGCATTTGGTAAAAAAAGGAAAGTTTTGCGTGGATCTCCTCACAGCGAAGGGATAGTAAAAGACACCATATCTGTTCACCTCTTTGTGTGAGGGAGCTTTTAGAGAGATTAGACACTTTGGATGTGTGGTTACCTGACAAACATCTCACCCTGCAACTACAGGGTTAATTCTAGCCATCAACTTCCAGAGTATTCTTCAAGATCTCACTTGCGATCACTAAACTTGTGTTTATGCAACTGGACTGGCTCAGAAACAGTAACAATGACAGTATTGAGGTGACCATACGTCCTCTTTTTCCAAAACATATCCTCTTTGGGATGTGAAAAATGCATCCAGTCAGGATTTCGAAAATGTGCAAAATATCGGGGATTCCGCATTGACTTCACATCACAGCTGGACAAACATACTCTACGCAGTTTTATACAGCTTTAAACATGTGTTTAAGCCCCACCTCTTCACACTGCTATTGGTCTACTACCTGCATCTACATCAACCTTTGGTCAAACTGCTTCACACCACAGTTCACTGACCATAGCCTAAAAACTCCTGAACGCAAATGTAAATTAACACAAATCTCTTTGAGTTTGCCTGACTTTACCTTATTTAATATATATGTGTATATGTATATATATATATATATATATATATATATATATAAAGGCATACAGACCCTACAGACTAGAGGCATTAGACACTTCGGACATCTGGTTACCATCACTATCATTGTTATCAAGTGCATCTCTAAACATTAGGCAAGTGATGGTTAAATGTAGACATTAATCATGAGGAGACTCATCGCTTCCATCACAAAACCTGAGCCTTGGTGCCACTGGATTTTGTAAATAACAAATACCCAGTGACAGTAGAAACATGGTCATAGCCCTGGCTCCTCAAACCCATCAATCAGAACTGTGACCCGTGACCATGCACCTTTCTGAGTGACAGATGCTCTTGAATTCAACACCACATGCACTACATATTGATGCAAGTGCTGTTAGCAGTCACTTAGGATCACTTAGTGTACTCTGCCCACCAGGGGACACGGAATATATTTTACTGTGAGGGACTAATGCTGGTCAGGGTGTGTTTCCAGGAGCCCAGTGATTCCTGGTGAGTTCTGGATCCTCCACGACCCGGATCATGATGAAGTGGTTACAGACATTGAATGAATGAATGAATGAATGAACAAATAAACGTGATTAGGATGGCACTTTGTGCCCCTCAACCAGATATCAGTAAGACCTCTAAAAAGTCCACAAATGCCCCCAAGTCATTCGCTCTTAAAGCAGTTACTGCCACCTTCACAGTTTGACAAGACCCTGGTGGAACAAGATGAAGCGTCCAAGAAATAATCCTGATTGTAATCCTGGCTTAAATCCTAGCGAACACTTCAGTAGCTTTGTCTTCAGAGTCGCTCAGCCTCGCTATTCCAAATCTCTGCCTTGTGAGTCAAGCTGTGGTTTACTTGAGCCTGCTCTCATGACTTTATATGGCAGTGTTTTAACTTTAGACTCACTCACCATCAGGGTGTAATGGGCTCTGGCTTCACTGCAGAAGAAGTAACACCTCCTACGTAACCTTAAGGTATTTAGTACAATAGGTAATAAGTATAATCGGCGTTTGGTAAACGTGTGTTATTTACATGCACGGATGTTTGTGCAAACTTCTGGCAACCCAGTGTGAAAAATAAGCCTTATATCGTCCCTTAAACACTAAACATAAACCTAAATGATAAGTCAGAACGATCAAAAGCAGCAACATTTTGTACTTGTTTAATGCTATCCCTAAATCTAACCCTGACCCAATACCTAACCCTAACCATGAACCTAAGTGTAAACTCCAAACAATGAGAAACAACACAATTTTGAGCTTCTTTAACACAAAACCTAAGCCTAAACATAACCCTCACAATTAAACTTAGCTGTAAACCACCGCTAACAGCTAACAGCTAACAGCATTGTTTCTGTGATTCTTCTTCAGGTATGTAACAGACTTTGTGTGGATTTATGGGGATGTGTGTGTGTTTGTGCCAACTGTGGATGGGAGCTCAGCAAATGTAAAATAACTACACTCTAACTACGTTAGAAACATCTGTAGTGCTCTTTTTTAGTGAATTATGCATTTGTTATTGAAGGTCTTGTTGATATTCACAATGCCATGTGTTAATAATTTATGAGCTTTTATAGCTGTAAATCATACTTACATGCGAAACACTATAAACTAAGAGTACATGACTTTAACACATTATTAACTTGTTCACAAGAACATCTTAAACCTTATAGCCTTGTTACAGTGTAATGGTGTGTACAAGGTTCTTATCAAATGATGTAAACTCGTGTTGTGTAAAGAGCCACAGCCTGAGGGCAATTAGACCAGCTGCATATGTGCCATATAAATCCCTATGAATACATTTATTAGAGCTTATGAATACTGGATTCATTCCCCCACTGACAGGACCTCTGAACACTCGACAAGCTTAATAACCGTGCTGATGTTCTTAAGACAACTCCGTACAAATCCTCATTCGTTCCTAATAAAACTTATTAAGGCATTTATAGTTATTACACTGAATCCCTAAACATGTATTATTAAGAAAAATACGCTTTCCCTATTTAATTCCCAGTTCAGCACACAAGATGTCTCTGTTAATGGCTCCTTCCTCCCCACTCTGCATTAGGAAATGCTAATCATCTCTGTTTCTCACTGTACCAAAATAAGACCTACACACTGCCAACTTAACGGCTTTGATCTACATCAAGCGCAGAGACTCAGCTACAGAGACATTGCCAGGTTTCATGGAGGTAGATTTTGGGAGATGGTTCTGTGTGATGGAAGCCTCTGTGATCAAAAACATACACACAAACAATTAAATAAATATATCGTCCCAGTCCAATCAAAAACATGTAGCAAGTTTTTAGGAGAAAGAAGAAAAAACCTTCTTAAAGAGATCAATGGAAAACGATTTTATTCCAAGTAATTTTGAAGCATTTCTATTGGTCCATTCATCATTACGTTTTCACACAGTGTGAAGGACTGCCGCTGTGTTCAGATGATGATGAGTAAACTAAAAATGGAAATGGATTTTGATCGGTTTTGATCAATGGTATAAATAAATAAACGTGGATTCACTTCAAAAATATATCATCAAGAGCAAAACAAATAAAATTCCCTACATCATCCCTGTGCTGTGAAACCCATGTATCTCCATTCCCGCTGATTTTCATTTGACACCATTTGATCACCTCAGTTTTCGCAGCAGATGAACCAATAGAAATACCCTGGAGGTTTCTGGACAGCGAGGATAGGCTGATATCCCCTGACTGAGCGACTGAATGGGATTTCCGCACCGAATTCAATCCAAATTCGTCCATTCTTTGGGTGCAGCTGCTTGTTTACAGACCTCGGAGGTCTTGCTGTCGACACAAAATGACATGCTTGTGTAAGAAGTAGCGTGTGCGAGCAACCCACTGGTTAGAAAACAATACAAGTGCATGAGTGGAAGGTCCCCCTCACTTCAAAGGAGACGAGGGGCAGCCTTGCACATGAAAGACCTGCTGCCTCATGCCAGAGTCTAATTACTCTCAGCTGTCTAGGGGCTGACGGATCTGCTCTGGTTGGGTCCCAGACAGAGTCTCAGCTTTCCTCCAGCTGGGTCTCTGCAGTGCCCTGTACTGTAGTCTTTACTGTACACTGTACTCTTTACTATCAACAGTAACCTTTACTGTACTCACACAAAAAAAAACTGTCACTGTGGTGGTACAAGGGTAAATATTCAGTACTTTTAGTTTGGGAACATACCATATTCTATATAACTGTAATTTCAAGTTGGTTAATGTCCATCTTCATATCTTCATATATGCATACAGTTGTAAAATAAGTTCTTGTGTTTAGGAAACACAACTGATCGTTAAAACCACAGTACCATTATTTATGTGAGTGCTCTGTACACAACAGTACACCTTACTCTACACTCCCATGTCCTGTAGTTTTTACTGTAACCTCTGCACCACCCTGTACTGTACACTTTACTGTGCTCTAATTTTCCACTCTGTAGTGTACTCTGTACTGTACCTTTACACCAGCCTGCACTGTACTTGTTATTGCACCAGCTACCGTACCCTTAACTGTATCCTCTATGATAGCCTCAACTGTACCTTCTACTGAACTCTTACTGTACCACCACCTGTACCCTGTAATGTACCCCTTATTGTACTCACCACTCTACCATGTGTTGTCCACTCTACTGCACCCTAACGGTACCATACCGTTTCATGCACCTCCACTCTTTATTATACCCTCTAAAGTACACTATGTGCCTCCTACTGTTCCCTACATTAGAGAGTATTCTCAAAAACCGGGGATGCTACATTTCATCTTTTAAGAAGCACCAAACCTTTAGTCAGAGAACAGAATTGTGCCATGTTTCATTGCAAGTAGCAGTTGTGTGGCATTGATTTCAGAGAGTGTAGCATTCAGAACCTGAGTCAGATGATCAGGACAAGCCAAGGGCAGGAGATAGAAGCCAGTGTGTGCTTTAATCCCAACAATGAGTCACTAAAAGGTGGCTATGCTCCACCCAGACTTTGTTGATTTTGCTCTTTCTACTCTGAGGCAGAGACAGCATCCGGGAAATGCTGGATACAATGGCCTGGCTTTGTGATGTCACACAGATAAATCTCAGTGGGTGACTCAGTGCTGTGTGGCTCATGCTGATTCCTGGTAACTCATTCAAACACAAGAGCTGATACCAGAGGACCTGATAAGGGGTCAATTAAAAGTTACAAAGCTCACTAAGCAGGAGATGGCAGGAAACAACTCTCTGACTCATTACATTTGTGTGTAATCAAGGTAAGCTAACAGCTAAGGCTACTGAAAAACATTTGTGTAATGAGAGGTCTTGTATACGACAAGTCAGGGCCTTAACAGAACGGAATATCATTGGTGTCCAAAGTAAACCATGTATCTGAAACCCCTGAACAAGCACAAAAGGTCACATAAAAAAGACTCGAAGCAAAACCTTCATCAAATTTCAAATTTTTGCTTCTGTGTTATTAAGGCTTGAATCGTCATAAATCCAACAAACAACAAACATGCTACATCTGGGTCCATTAAGGTCATAGCTGTGGAGGTAAAAGAGCACTCACAAACTTAGCTACCCACACAGTTAGTCCTCAAATGACCAAAAAACAGTTTGTGAAAGCGACATCACCAGCCTGATCCTGAACCATGTGAATGTGCTCATGGTTCCTCATGGACTGGAATGTAAACACACACAAACGGCATGTTATCAGCTCAGAAGAGGAACCTGTAAAACTGGTTGGAAGGTTGGAGGTATGGCAGTGGTCTTTGCAATGCAAGGGCAGCAAAAACACTGACGATACCAAGTTGTGGTAACAAACACACTCTAAAACGGTCAGTTGCTGTCAAAACAATTTTAGTCAAAGAATCCTGTTCTTTGGACGTTCACTAAAAGATAATACATCTTTCGGTCCTGTTTATAGTTCATAGTTCTGTCCTGACAGTGAATGCTCAAAGAAGTTAACACCAAAACTCTGCATTTGCATTGATATTAAGTTTGACTATAAACAATTTCTAAAAAGTATTGAAACAGTAGCCATTGCCTGAGACACTGAAGATTAGACTCCAGCCGACTCAGAGCCAGCAGAGAGCAAACAGAGAGTAGCAGTGTCTGCAGTGTTAAAACCATCCAGGTGTTCCCACTCTCTCCACGTCCCGCAGTCCCTAATGCGCAGGGATTGGGGCGATGCTTTCTCCCAGTGCCTGCGGCTCACCAGTCTGGCAGTTCTGTCTGGCTGTAATCCTGGAGCTTTTCCAGTGGCAGAGTAGGCCAGGGGCCAGTGGAGGGATTGGGCTCAAGCGTTCTCTGAGCCTTTGGCGGATTCTCTGTGAGAAAGCAGCTGCGCTCCTCTGAGAGTTACGTAACGAGAGTTTTCAGCCGACAGATAGTGGGATAGTCTTCAGCCGGACGCAGCTGAATTCGGCCAGTGGCGGAATCAAGTCTGGGGTGAAATGCAAAGCAGGCCACTGCCAGAAGGAAAGAAGAGGAGAGAGGCTGGACTCTAGAGGTGGAGATGGAGAGGATGTGGGGAGGAGTGAAGTGACAGCTCTAGGAAGGGAAGAAACAGGATGGGGATGGGCCTTCGTAAAAGGTTCTGAAAGATGGAAACGTAGCCTTCATCAGAACTCCATCTGAGTCCATTTTTAATGGCATATCGGGGGCTCTCACACCGATGCCTCACCACCCCCCCTCCGCTCACCCCACCACCCTGCTGCCACTGCCACCGCCACCGTTCTGAAAGTTACTGGGCTGTGAAATGTGAAAAACTGCAGCGCAGAATATGCATGCCGCGTGATTCATTATCTTGTCAAACTTGGCTACTCTGGGACAGGCAGAGCTCCCTGGATGCGAGCCGGCGCTGCCGTCACCTCGGATGGCTGCCTGCAGCTTTTCTCTCCAGGGGTTTTTACGCGACCCCGGTCCGAGATGCACCCCCCCACACATTTTACACTGACTCTAATGTGCCTCTCTGGCTTAGGCATCTGACCAGCACAGCTGCAATGTCAGAAGGCTTTTCTGAAGGGTTCACGCTTCGACACACTGAGGCTCCCTCGGCCTGACCAGGTCCCTGTGTGACGCACCTACGAGGAGGTGTTAATGGAACAGGCGGTCAACCAGAGGAGCCACCGGGGTTGGAGTCTGTCACCACAGTCTTCCTGGGATTTTTAGGGACAAAGAGGTCTGCAGGACTTTGATAGTCACATCACGAGGGGCTTCCTCTGATTCAGAGCATTCTTTCCGAATCCTTGTTTTTTGGAATCCCAAAACGGACATCTCCTGTACTAAAAAGAAACTGAGGGAGGCAAATTTGCGAGACGGGTCTGCCAGGCATGCTAGACAAAGAGACACGAGAGTGACCCATTTTCAAGGCGGCCAGCGAAGAGGAAAAAAAGGTCGGCCGTCTGTGGAAGACGAAAAGAAGTAACAGAGGCGCATGTGCACGTGGTTGCCCCGGATCATTGGGGACAGATGGACAGACACTAACAAACACCCCCTCCTCCTTCCCTTCAGACAGACAGACACACACACACAATCAGTCTCTCAGGTGATGTTTTGCTAATTAGCTCGACTACCTCCATCGCATCTAATGGTGTTGTTTACCACCGCAGGCTGATTCCCCAGGCTTCTCCACCTGCTCCGACTGCCTCAAGCATGGGGCTCTCAGGGCCTCTCCGGGTGGCGCTGTTAGGGGAGGGTGAACGGGAGACAACAGGGGCCCCCTTGTTGCACAAACAGCCGCTCTCTGAATTAACCTTCCTCGTGGGTCACTGCTGAAATAATCCCTGCCTAAAAATAAGAGACGGCGGCTTGCTGTAATTACACCGAACCCTGTCTTTCACTGCCTCTTCCTGTCCTTTTCGCTCTCCTCCTGGCAGTGAGAGATGGGGTCTTTGTTCAAAGAGAGGCTGAGAGGGTATGTGTGTGTGTGTGTGTGTGTGTGCCAGAAGGCCCCGAGAGAACTTCATCACGGCTGGGTGACGAAACCCCTCTCGGTCTCCTGGTGCTTTCTTTTCCCCCGTCCTCGCAGCCCAGCCCTGGCCTCAGCCGGAGACCTGAAACTCAATTCGCCCCATATCGCGTCCATTAAGGTCTGATTCATGCTCCTCTCGCTCAGGGCCGAGAGTAGCCATCCATCTTGTCCCTGGGATGAAGGGTGCCGTTTTCCTTCCTCCAGCAGATCTGGAGCTACACTATCAAACCATCGCCTGGCTGTAAAAGCATCAGACTTTTAATGGCTTCAACTGCCCTCTTTTATTCACCTGTCACACGAGGCAAGGTCCTGCTTTCCTTCCCTTCGCTGTTAAATGGACGCTTTATTGTTCGCACTTTCCCCAAACATTGCTTCACTCTCGCTCGGATCAGAGGCCTTTCCCAGCTCTAAGAAAGCACGTCAGCAGAGATGTATGCAGAGTCACAGCTAAAGGGTTTTCTCATCAGACATAACAAGGCTGATCCACCTCCTAACACTAGACACCACTCTGGCAAACCTGCAGCGGACTGTCTCTACTTACATCTCATCAATTAGTGAGTGAATTATGCGAATTATGAAAATGTAAAAACGTAAAAACCCTGAATTGGACCCGGCCCAGAGTTCGCAAAATACCCAAAATACCACTCAAAGAAAGTGCTCTGATGAGGTGTAAAAATTAGAATGGCAAAATGACAAAACGGGTACCTACTGTGCAGTGGGCATAGCACATGCCAGACCCCCTGGGTTTTAAAAGACCCCCCTGACTCTCCTCCCTATTAACTCCTGTCCACATTTTCGACTCTGACTCTGTTTCAGTTTAGTTTACTGTACATATGCAGAACTGAGCGAAAATCAGAGACCATTTATTTACTTTCATGTGAAAACATTAAGAACAAGTTGGAAATGACAGAAATAACGCAGAATCCCCAACAAATAAATATTAAATCAGCCTTTTTTGATATAAAGTGTGTTTAAAAACGACTCTGATCTAAGCAGAAACCCACTCAAATCTGTCGATCTCACTGGTTTAGATCCGACGAGCCTCTTCCATCTGAAGCTTATACGCAAAAGTGAAATGAATAGAAACACGATTCATTTCACATTCCTTTTCAGCTGATATTTCTTTATCTGTAAAGCATTTTGAATGGAAACCCAGCTTCTAACACTATGCCATGAATGCGTAGCAGATTCCTGATGAAAACTATCTCCTAGAAACAACCCTAAAAGATTCAGATCTGACCAACAACCTTGTGCTGACCCATCATTAGCCCTGCAATTGCTACTGTTTCACAAATTCAGCTCCAGTCCTTTTACCTTAGACACGGGCTCTGGGTATATCTCCAGACTGACAGTTTTCCAGCTCTGTGTTATTAGGTTAAACTCCACACCTCCAATAAAATTGACAGCTCTTGGGATCTGCAAATCACACTCTTTCAAATGGCCACAAATCTTTCATTCCTGGCTGAAAACGTCTGCGATGTTGGATTGGACTCGCTCGTCTTGGCCCTTGTGTAACCTCTGCTGATGGAAAGCATGGAACCTAATGTAAGCAACCTGTAATATCTCAGTTTATCATCATCAAACAAACCCAGGGAATCAGAAGGACTATCTGTGTTATAAAACACACACACACAAAGACGCAGAGACACACCAGCGATGGCCTTCTGTTCAAACGGATGCAAAGCAGCAGGCAAAACCCTGCGATCCCATGTGTGCTTGTGCAGCTAATTGACTTCACCACATGCACACTCACACCCAAACCCATTGTCTCATTAGGGCACATCGCTGTTTGATATGTCAATGATTGGAAGGTGATGGACACCAGGACGGGTTGGATACGTGCTTCACTTGGGGGGGAAGGTTCTCGATAGTGGGTTCTTGATTTTGCATTGTCACAAAAACAGGGAAAACATGAGCTCGGGATGCAGGAGAAAAGCTGGACTCAGGACCAAACAATTCCTCGTTTTCACACCAGAATCACACTTTGGGAGAGTGCACTTCACACAAGCGCGAGAGCTGCAGTTGCAATATTTTGGGCCTTATTCTGGGCTGGTTTAAGGGGAGGGCAATTCTTGAAACAGGTTTACATTCCAGGTTTAACCTTCTGATGGCGGTCTTTGATGGACTGCAGACCAAATAAAGGCCTGGATGTGATTTATTCTTAAGGATTATTTGCATGCAATTTGCCACTGGGTTTCACTACACATTCTCAAGCCTAGTTGGAACAGGTGGAGAATTCGATTCCGATTCAGAACCATATCATCTACAGATTCAATTCCTCTTCAGCACATTTGCAACACATCTTACCCACAGCATTCGCTCGACTGTCACAGAGTGGAGCGCAGTGGGGGCACGTTTAACCCTGTGATTAAAAATGAGGTGTAAAACAGATTGGCACCGATTCCAAAAACGAAAGCCAATATTGTTATTCAGTGGTGTAAGCGCACTGGGGATTGCATAACGACTGAGCTACACAGTCGCTGCCATAAAGGTCCTGGGTTCGACCCATTCCTCGGGTCACTGTCTGTCAGAAGGGTGCTGTGTTCTCCCTGTGTCTGTGTGGGTTTCCTCTGGGGGCTCCAGTTTCTCATCACAACCCATATACACATAATTATACATGGACTGACTGTGTGACACTGTCCATGTGCAAGTGAGTGGCTGGGTGAGTGTGCGATGCCCTGTTGTATGACACAGTGACTCCAGGTAGCTCATCTAAACTCTGACCAGGATGACTATATGTGCTTTCAACAGATGAATGAATGAATGAGTGTATGAATGAATGAATGAACGAATGAACTATCGCATGTCTATGATGCATTGAGATATTACCAATTTCACACTGTATCCTTGAATCCATTTTAATGATGCTCCAAAGAAGCTTCAACATAAATGAGCGTGTCCTGCGTGAGATGCATGGGACACGGTTTTGAATGGATCTGCAGCCTGTGCACGTGGCACTGAGCGTCTGGGTATCTAGCACCTTCTGGAGACCACACCGTGCTCCCCGTGTACATAGATATATTATATTATAAATATATTTAAACCTCAGCCTCGGTTTGCGTGCACGCGCACTCATCCACAAGCACATGGAAGCCAGGAAGGCACGCAAGGATACAGACGAGCGTGCGTGCGTGCATGAGAACGTACGTGCGTGCACGTCCCATAGCCATAGACCGTCGCATTCAGCCGTAGAGCACGTGCTCGGGCTCCTGCACCTGACCCGTAGACGCGCTAAAGTGATCAGCACCGCATGCATTGCGCTGTGGCGCGTGCTCATAACACGATGCTTGAGAGGCAGACGAGCGCGTGGCGCTTAATGAATGAATGAATGAATGACTGTATGAATGAATGAATGAATGGTACGCATGGTGCATGCTCCACATTCTGATGTCCTGCAACGCAAGCAATGCCCAATCTGACCACAACTACACCCCCCCTCCTCTTCCTCCTCTCCTTCTTCCTCCTAAGGCTTCATGCATTATGCATCAGGAGCTCGAGCTGCTCCTCGTCGCGCGAGCGCTGCAAAAACAAGCAAGGCTGACAGGCGCGGATGCATTATTTAATGACGAGTCTCTCGTTATTAGTCCAACGTGCGCGTGAATTAGCCAAAGGCTCAATTATAGCCCTTGTGCACGAGGTGGAGGGGACAGAGGAAGAATAACAATGACAAGCAGATGTGACAGATGTGCAGGAGCGATGGGGTTAAGGAGTTGCGTTCGTGGGAGCGAAGTGGGGGCAAACGCACACGCACACGCAAAAGAGAGTCCAGTCAGAGGCAAGGGAACCAGACAGAACAGAAGCGCGTGCGTTTTTACGCACGCACGCACGCCGTTCTAGCGTTCACTTCACTTTCTGATTTAATGCCCCCCCCTCCCCGCCCTCTACCTCCACCCCCCCCCAAATAAAAGGCCAAGAACACAAATCAAAACAATTTAACAAACAAACAACAAACAAACAACAAGCGCGCGCTCACCTGCTGCCAGTTCTCCTCCAGCGACGGGAGCGCGGAGAAGTAGCCGGTGTCGTGCACGAGCTGAAGTTCCTGAAAGATACTGTAATTCGCCAACACGTCCATCCTGACGCTCCCGAAGCGGACCGCGCGCGTGCTCGGCGAGTGCGACGGCTGATATCTCGCGGCTGATCCTCGTGCAGAAAGACAAGAGCAAACAACAACAACAACAAGCACCCCGAAAAATTAAAAATAAAAATGTAAAAAAAATATATTTAAGACCACTCCTCTCTCTAAAAAAAAGGAGAGGAGAGTAAAGAAGTCTTCAGGTCGCGTGCTCCTGGAGGAGAGGCAGCAAACAACAAGAAGCCAAAAAATAAGAAAGAAAAAAAAAAGAAAAAAGAAGACCCCAAAAAATGCGCAGCGTTTAGATGCGGTGGGACAGTGGGTTTCACTTTTTCTCAGCAGCTCTCTAAAAGATCTCTTCTTTTTCCTCTTCTTCTTCTTGATTGCAATCCCGTGCTCTCGGATCCAGCTCCAGAGTGGGATGCAAGAGTGTGGCGACCACCTAGATCCTCATCACTCTCTCTCTCTCTCTCTCTCTCTCTCTCTCTCTCTTTGCTGAGCCTCAGCGAGTCGAGTTGCTGTGGCTCACGGAGCTGAAGGGAAAGAGGAGGAGGGAGGAGGGAAGTGGAGGAGGAGTTGTGGAGGGGAGTTTACGCTCCGTGAATGGGCGGAGCCTCCTGGGCGTGGCCACACGTCAGTCAATTCCGTGCGTGACCATATAAGGCGAAAAGGGCTGATGATCTCACTGGCCTCCAATTAAGGCGGAGCCCAGGCGGTTGAGAGGGAGTGGCTCGGGTGTCATTCGACGCTGGGATTGGCCGCGCACTCCTGCCGGTCCACCCCTAGATGGCAGTGAAAGGTGAGCTATTTTTAGAGAGGTATATAACAGGCTCCGCGCGCTGGACTCGGACACACGGGCTGAGGAGAGGGCCAGGGAAAGTTGTCTCTCCTGTTATGGTCATTACTGCTTGGAAAAAAGGGGGGAAATCAAAGCAAGGATATGTGCAGGACTTTTATTTTGTAGATGGGGTAGTAATGGAGGGCTCTTAGTGGGGGCAGCAAATGTCAGGGTAAAAATAAACAGCAGGGCTAATGGAGCTCAAAGCTGCTCTGGCTGGACCTGGCACTGCCAGCACATACAGCTTCATTAACTCATGTTACATAATTGGTGGTATTGATCAGGAGCATTGATCCGGTTATTGGTTCCTAATGGACAATTCCAAAGCCACGACACCCCCCACCCCCCACCCCTTAGCCACAATAAAGACGGGAAACAATGTAGCGGTAAATTTTAATAGCTTTAATAGCAAAACCTTAAAGCCAGAGCTGGTCTTATTTATTATTATTATTATAGAAACATTTAAAAAATATATATTTATTTATTATAAAACAGGCCACACACTTTAGAAACTGAAGTATTATAGTTCATGTTAGACTTTTATCAGATGAAAGTCACACTAGACATTGTCTGTGATGCTAACAGTTCATTTTGCTGTTGTTAGCTTGCTAACATGCTGGCTAAAGTATGAATTATATACAGTAAATAAAAAACAAATACTAAAATAAACTAAGCCAAATATACCGTGAAACCCCTCTGACCACGTTCCAAGCTTCTTCACATTTTTGCACCCTCTTATTATCAACTCTCAACGTGTTGTATAAAATGTCATGATGACACATGGCTAAAGTTAGCGCTTTGTCCTTCTTGGATCTACAGTATTATAATACAAAGCTCTGCCCCTTTAGGTCACCACAGACAGAGACTTCGGAGGACGCATCCTTCTGAGGCCGTGGCCACGTCTTTGAGACACGGCTGGACACAACCCAACACCATTATACATCAGTAAAAGTAGACTTACACGATCTGGACGTAATGTCTAAGCTGGACTTGTTCATGGATGTAGTAGCGTATTGTTTTGCATGATCAGGAGCTACACATGAGCTTAAATACATCATGCCCAAAGTCGAAGGCATGGTCTAGAGTGAGGACCTGACCTCACTGACGTTTACATGGCTGAATGCAATCAGATCCTCACAGGAATGTTCTGATATCAAAGTGTAAAGTCTTGCTAGAAGAGTAGAGGCCATTTTTTTTTTTACAAAAAGTGGGCACCTCTTATTAATACAACTCCACTTAACCTTTTAAACACTCAGCACCCACCTGGAACATGTGACAGGTATTGGGCACCACCCATCCTCATTTGGTAGAGAGGGGACAGCTTTCAAATCCATAACGGCACATTTATGAATGTGTTTTTAACAGAAGCATTTAGCCATAGATGTTATTTTTAGCTAGAATGCTGCACATTGAACACGACTGTTTCACCCAGTACAACTGTCACGCAACATCAAATCAGACACAGGGTTTTAGCGTCCATTGTTTACGACAAAAATAGGTATGTGTCGAAGGCCTTGTCGAGATATGTTGCTGAGTGTGTTTCCACAGCGCTTGTGTGTATTTGGCGCATGCCCGTGTGATTATATAGGCCAGCTGTATAGGCACGGTGTGTGGCCACATATCTCACTTCAGTCTGACTAACACATAGAGACACTCAGTAAAACTAGGCCATGTCCTTCCTTTATTTCTTCCTTTGTTTCTCCTATCTGTCTTTCTTGTTTATTTTCCCAAACAGCCACTCTGCAGTCTCTGAACTCTGCAATGAGCTTTTGGAGCAACAAGGTCTTGTACATGCCACAGAAGGACCATCCAGTATGTTCACAACACTGGTACAGACACAGTTTGTAGCTGTTTGTAGTATCACCTTTCTCCCCTCCACTGGAGGCGCTGTTTCTAAGACATTCAGACAGGACAAGAAGAAAAAAGTGATGTAATATGTTACATGGTGGTGTTTAGCCTTGTTAGTGTGTGTGCGGGGTGGTGTATATTGTGTATATAGTTTATTTGATTATGTGCGAAGGGCTTGACATGACTTGTACTTATACGATATAATTCCGATATCGATATAAACAGTATAATATCGACGAAAAAGCTTCCAAGGACAAACAAGAAACATGACATCACCATCAAACTTAAACATATTGGTTTTGTCAATATTAATATTTTACACTAAATTGTAAATCTAGTGCTGAACTGACGGCAACACCCTGTAATGAAAGTCAGATGCTGAATTATTGTCCAGCCCTATTGTATGTAGATACAGACACATCAGATTTGGCACTTGGTGTCTCCCATTATTGCTTTGGCTACTGAGAATGTAGCTTCATTTAACATTGATTAAAAGTGTAGGGCAAGGCCATTAATACTGTCTGTGGGTGGTAGAATAAGAAACACATCTGTCCTGTAATTAGCCGGCAGTTTGGATCAGTAAGGGAAATGTTACCTTCAATCACAGCAACGAGAGTTCATAAGTGTCCAGCCATCGACGTCTCGCAGTGAACACATTATTCAGGCATTGAGATGTAAATAAAGTGAAACGGTTAATTTTATTTTCAGTGGTGGTGATAGGAACCAGGCGTCACTGCGTCTAACGTTCAGATAATTAGAGATGAATTACCTGAGACCAGATATTATGAATTATTTTAATATTTATAAGTACCTATCTGATTTAATAAATGTACACTGAGCTACATATGAGTTAATGTGTTTCCACATTCTTCTTTTTATTGTAATATTTGGACACAATGTGTCCCGGACTTGGTTCTAACTTGTGTCCCAGGCTCTGTCTTGATGTAGACCCAGTGTGTCCTGGCCTCTGTCTTGACTCAAACTCTAGTGTCCTGTTCTCTATCTTGACTCAAACTCTATTGTCCTGGCCTCTGTCTTGACTCAGACTCTAGTGTCCTGTTCTCTGTCTTGACTCAGACCCTAGAGTCCCTGTCTCTGTCTTGACTCAGACCCTAAAGTCCTGATCTCTATCTTGACACAGACTCTAGTGTCCTGTTCTCTGTCTTGACTTGGTCTCAGTGTGTCCCTGTCTCTGTCTTGACTCAGACCCTAGTGTCCTGGCCTCTGTCTGGACTCAGACCCTAGTGTCCCAGTCTCTGTCTTGACTCAGACTCTAGTGTCCTGGCCTCTGTCTTGACTCAAACTCTAGTGTCCCGGCCTCTGTCTTGACTCAGACTCTAGTGTCCTGTTCTCAGTCTTGACTCAGACCCTAGTGTCCCAGTCTCTGTCTTGACTCAGACTCTAGTGTCCTGTTCTCAGTCTTGACTCAGACCCTAGTGTCCCAGTCTCTGTCTTGACTCAGACTCTAGTGTCCTGGCCTCTGTCTTGACTCAGACTCTAGTGTCCTGTTCTCAGTCTTGACTCAGACCCTAGTGTCCCAGTCTCTGTCTTGACTCAGACTCTAGTGTCCTGGCCTCTGTCTTGACTCAGACTCTAGTGTCCCGGCCTCTGTCTTGACTCAAACTCTAGTGTCCCGGCCTCTGTCTTGACTCAGACTCTAGTGTCCCGGCCTCTGTCTTGACTCAGACTCTAGTGTCCTGGCCTCTGTCTTGACTCAAACTCTAGTGTCCTGTTCTCTGTCTTGACTCAGACTCTAGTGTCCTGGCCTCTGTCTTGACTCAAACTCTAGTGTCCTGGCCTCTGTCTTGACTCAAACTCTAGTGTCCTGGCCTCTTTCTTGACTCAAACTCTAGTGTCCTGTTCTCTGTCTTGACTCAGACTCTAGAGTCCTGGCCTCTGTCTTGACTCAGACTCTAGTGTCCTGGCCTCTGTCTTGACTCAGACTCTAGTGTCCTGGCCTCTGTCTTGACTCAGACTCTAGTGTCCCGGCCTCTGTCTTGACTCAAACTCTAGTGTCCTGGCCTCGATCTTGACTCAAACTCTAGTGTCCAGGCCTCTGTCTTGACTCAGACTCTAGTGTCCTGGCCTCTGTCTTGACTCAGAATCTAGTGTCCTGGAATCTTTCTTGACTCAAAATCTAGCGTCCCGGCCTCTGTCTTGACTCAGACTCTAGTGTCCTGGTCTCTGTCTTGACTCAGACTCTAGTGTCCTGGCCTCTGTCTTGACTCAGACTCTAGTGTCCTGTTCTCTGTCTTGACTCAGACTCTAGTGTCCTGGCCTCTGTCTTGACTCAGACTCTAGTGTCCTGTTCTCTGTCTTGACTCAAACTCTAGTGTCTTGGCCTCTGTCTTGACTCAAACTCTAGTGTCCTGTTCTCTGTCTTGACTCAGACCCTAGTGTCCCGGTCTCTGTCTTGACTCAGACTCTAGTGTCCTGGCCTCTGTCTTGACTCAGACTCTAGTGTCCTGTTCTCAGTCTTGACTCAGACCCTAGTGTCCCAGTCTCTGTCTTGACTCAGACTCTAGTGTCCTGGCCTCTGTCTTGACTCAGACTCTAGTGTCCCGGCGTCTGTCTTGACTCAAACTCTAGTGTCCCGGCCTCTGTCTTGACTCGGACTCTAGTGTCCCGGCCTCTGTCTTGACTCAGACTCTAGTGTCCTGGCCTCTGTCTTGACTCAAACTCTAGTGTCCTGTTCTCTGTCTTGACTCAGACTCTAGTGTCCTGGCCTCTGTCTTGACTCAAACTCTAGTGTCCTGGCCTCTGTCTTGACTCAAACTCTAGTGTCCTGGCCTCTTTCTTGACTCAAACTCTAGTGTCCTGTTCTCTGTCTTGACTCAGACTCTAGAGTCCTGGCCTCTGTCTTGACTCAGACTCTAGTGTCCTGGCCTCTGTCTTGACTCAGACTCTAGTGTCCTGGCCTCTGTCTTGACTCAGACTCTAGTGTCCCGGCCTCTGTCTTGACTCAAACTCTAGTGTCCTGGCCTCGATCTTGACTCAAACTCTAGTGTCCAGGCCTCTGTCTTGACTCAGACTCTAGTGTCCTGGCCTCTGTCTTGACTCAGAATCTAGTGTCCTGGAATCTTTCTTGACTCAAAATCTAGCGTCCCGGCCTCTGTCTTGACTCAGACTCTAGTGTCCTGGTCTCTGTCTTGACTCAGACTCTAGTGTCCTGGCCTCTGTCTTGACTCAGACTCTAGTGTCCTGTTCTCTGTCTTGACCCAGACTCTAGTGTCCTGGCCTCTGTCTTGACTCAGACTCTAGTGTCCTGTTCTCTGTCTTGACTCAAACTCTAGTGTCTTGGCCTCTGTCTTGACTCAAACTCTAGTGTCCTGTTCTCTGTCTTGACTCAGACCCTAGTGTCCCGGTCTCTGTCTTGACTCAAACTCTAGTGTCCTGGCCTCTTTCTTGACTCAAACTCTAGTGTCCTGTTCTCTGTCTTGACTCAGACTCTAGAGTCCTGGCCTCTGTCTTGACTCAGACTCTAGTGTCCTGGCCTCTGTCTTGACTCAGACTCTAGTGTCCTGGCCTCTGTCTTGACTCAGACTCTAGTGTCCCGGCCTCTGTCTTGACTCAAACTCTAGTGTCCTGGCCTCGATCTTGACTCAAACTCTATTGTCCAGGCCTCTGTCTTGACTCAGACTCTAGTGTCCTGGCCTCTGTCTTGACTCAGAATCTAGTGTCCTGGAATCTTTCTTGACTCAAAATCTAGCGTCCCGGCCTCTGTCTTGACTCAGACTCTAGTGTCCTGGTCTCTGTCTTGACTCAGACTCTAGTGTCCTGGCCTCTGTCTTGACTCAGACTCTAGTGTCCTGTTCTCTGTCTTGACTCAGACTCTAGTGTCCTGGCCTCTGTCTTGACTCAGACTCTAGTGTCCTGTTCTCTGTCTTGACTCAAACTCTAGTGTCTTGGCCTCTGTCTTGACTCAAACTCTAGTGTCCTGTTCTCTGTCTTGACTCAGACCCTAGTGTCCCGGTCTCTGTCTTGACTCAGACTCTAGTGTCCTGGCCTCTGTCTTGACTCAGACTCTAGTGTCCTGTTCTCAGTCTTGACTCAGACCCTAGTGTCCCAGTCTCTGTCTTGACTCAGACTCTAGTGTCCTGGCCTCTGTCTTGACTCAGACTCTAGTGTCCCGGCGTCTGTCTTGACTCAAACTCTAGTGTCCCGGCCTCTGTCTTGACTCGGACTCTAGTGTCCCGGCCTCTGTCTTGACTCAGACTCTAGTGTCCTGGCCTCTGTCTTGACTCAAACTCTAGTGTCCTGTTCTCTGTCTTGACTCAGACTCTAGTGTCCTGGCCTCTGTCTTGACTCAAACTCTAGTGTCCTGGCCTCTGTCTTGACTCAAACTCTAGTGTCCTGGCCTCTTTCTTGACTCAAACTCTAGTGTCCTGTTCTCTGTCTTGACTCAGACTCTAGAGTCCTGGCCTCTGTCTTGACTCAGACTCTAGTGTCCTGGCCTCTGTCTTGACTCAGACTCTAGTGTCCTGGCCTCTGTCTTGACTCAGACTCTAGTGTCCCGGCCTCTGTCTTGACTCAAACTCTAGTGTCCTGGCCTCGATCTTGACTCAAACTCTAGTGTCCAGGCCTCTGTCTTGACTCAGACTCTAGTGTCCTGGCCTCTGTCTTGACTCAGAATCTAGTGTCCTGGAATCTTTCTTGACTCAAAATCTAGCGTCCCGGCCTCTGTCTTGACTCAGACTCTAGTGTCCTGGTCTCTGTCTTGACTCAGACTCTAGTGTCCTGGCCTCTGTCTTGACTCAGACTCTAGTGTCCTGTTCTCTGTCTTGACTCAGACTCTAGTGTCCTGGCCTCTGTCTTGACTCAGACTCTAGTGTCCTGTTCTCTGTCTTGACTCAAACTCTAGTGTCTTGGCCTCTGTCTTGACTCAAACTCTAGTGTCCTGTTCTCTGTCTTGACTCAGACCCTAGTGTCCCGGTCTCTGTCTTGACTCAGACTCTAGTGTCCTGGCCTCTGTCTTGACTCAAACTCTAGTGTCCTGGCCTCTGTCTTGACTCAGACATTACTGTCCTGGTCTCTGTCCAACTTGGACTAGATATGTCCTAGTCGTGTTCCTGACTCAAACGTAATGTGTCCTGGTCTTTGTCCAGATTCGGGCTCAATGTTTCCTCATCTTAGTCTCAACTCAGACTCTATGTCCCACTAGGCAGCGTGTTCATATCTATTCTTCAGTAGCAACTTCATAAGGCTACGTCACACCTACATAACCCTCTCACGACAGCTGACCTTAACCTACATAAACCTCTATAACAAGGGTCAGTGGTCACTGGGGGGAACCTGAGTGCCGAACCCTTTATGAGAACAGATGTTTGATAGGATAAGCCTATACAGATGTTCATGTCGGCTTATGTCAGTGGTTATGAAAGGCTTATGTATAGTGTATAGATTTATAAATCAGTAACCAAATTTTCTGTGCAGCTTTGAGGGGCCATGGGCATCTGGTTCCATTCACCACAACTGTGAACAACTCCAGCATCAAACCACTATTGGGCAGAAAGTTTGAAAACTAAGTGGAATTGCCTTTGCATTATGTATGGACTGCTGCTGTCCTTACAATGAAAAATGACCAGCGGCTTTAACATTTACCTTTATGTGTATTTTATTAGAATGTGGACACACACACACACACACACACACACACACACACACACACACACACACACATACACACAAAAAAGTAATACGTGACAAGATGTGTGTTTAAGCATCTTTTAATTAGCTCCAAGTTATGATGAAAGCAGTGGTCCAGCCACGCAGAAAAGCAGGACGGAGTGTTTTAGCAGCAGCAAGTAATTGAGTGTGTGTGTGTGTGTGTGTTTTATGCTGCTTCTTCTCCCTGGCTGTGCTCTCCCTGGGGGGACGGGGGGCTTTGTCTCAGTGGAGTCTCGGGGCAGATGGTTGCTAGATTGGCTGTTTCAGGAAATTTTCCCTATTGATTTTTACAGGTCTTTTCTGCCAGTGAGAATTAGCCAGAGCTGGGGGTTGGTAGTGGACAGAAAGAAGGGGGGAGGGGGGGCATTGTTCTTCTATTCATTCTCATTCTCTCTTTCTCACTCTGTCTTTCCTCATCCTCTCTCCTGCTCTGTCCATTCTTCTGTCATTCTCTCTCTCTCTCTCTCTCTCTCTCTCTCTCTCTCTCTCGCTCGCTCTCTTTCTCCTTTATTCATCTCTTCCTTGTACATCTCTCAATTGCAAATCTTTCTGCCCTTCTCTCTCTTTCTCTCTTTCCCTCTCTCTCTCTCTCTCTCTCTCTCTCTCTCTCTCTCTCCTCTTTTTTACTTGCTCTGACAGAAACGTACATTTGAAGATACCAGCTGTTTGCAGCTGGGCTCCTATAGCTTACGGCATTCTTTTGGCTCAGCAGACACACACACACACACACACACACACACACACACACACACACATACATACAAACATAGAGGGTGTTGGGGTGGGGGTCAGATGTCATGGGAGATGCAGCTGTGAGAGTGGAGCAGAAAGCGAATGGAATGGTGTGTGTGTGTGTGTGTGTGTGTGTGTTGCAGGTTAAGGGTAGGTGTGCATGCACCACAGCTGTCTGCTTCCCTTTGTCCCTACTCTACATCCCACCATGTCTGGAACAGCTGGGCCTCCCACTGCCCAAACATGTCCTGCCTGGACCCTGCACCTCTTGGACTGGCCCACAGATGAGGTCCATATTGTCCACTCATGGATTTCTGCCCACATTGCACCCTGCCCACTCCGGCTGGTCGCTAGGTCTCAACCTTTCAAAGAGGGCTACCAATCTGGATAGTGTAACACAGAGCATGACAGTGCAACACGCTTGCAGGAGAACAATAACTTCAGGAAACATCCGACAGACATGAGCTATCACTGACGCGTGCTGTGCTAAGTGATCGGAGGCAGATGGAGGACCCACCCCCCGCCCTCCAACCCATCTTCCAGACAACGGGGCCGTGACTCAGACGTCAAGAATGGTCAAGAGTGAAAGATAATGTAAAAGCCTTCTAGCTGTGGGCTGTGGAACAGTGGAACTGTGTTCTCTGGAAGAATGGAGATCATTAGTGGAGCTCTGAAACAGATTCGTGACAGAAATGTGCTGTACTGTACGTGGAAACACAGCAGTGAAGGCTAAAGCCCACCACCACAATCTCCCGAACCATACACATGACTTGTGTTTTCTAGGAGACACAGATAAACTCAGACCCACAACAACTCCTCTGATTATTGTTGTCTGATTATTGTTTATGCTGCTGTTTATAAAGATTCAAAAAGAAAAAAACAAAGAAAACCACTATATTTTGGGTCATAGATGGAGAGATGTGGTTAGAGATACTGTAGGCTATATTCCACCTTAAATAGTTCATTAACATCAGCAGTAGCTGTAGCACAACCCACAGTGCTGTGTTATTTAAGGTGGAATGGAAAATTAGAATAAAGTTGTAAAAAAAATAAAGGCTGTGTTATCCCGGTAACAGGTAATACTGGTTATTTGGGGACATGCGCATCTAGCACTGGGAGTACTGCACCGTTGTAGTGGTGACGGTGGTCCTGCATGTGACAGTAAGTTTAGGAGGAGTGTTAAAACAAAGGGAAAGTGTCCAAAGGTGGAGTAGAGTCAGTTGGAGGCGTGTGGAGGGTAATCTGTGCTCTTTAATTAGCCGCAGTGTTGTTTATTCCTGCTCCTCTCAGGCGCCCAGAGGTGACATCATCTCATGAAGGCTTTGCATGGATAGCCATGGTAACTGATCTGTGTGTGTAAACACATCTATATGTCTGTGTTTCTCTCTCTCTTTCTCTCTCTCTCTCTCTCTCTCTCTCTCTCTCTCTCTCTCTCTCTCTCTCTCTCTCTCTCTCTCTCAACCCGATGGCCTCCACCCACTGGGACTGTGGGGGTCTTGATGAAGACGCTGGAAGAGTCTGGATTGTTCTACCATGACCTCACTGCTCCACACACGGCCTTAAACACTGACCCACACAGTGCTCCTCACGCTGCTGTACACACTGCCTTAAACACTGAAGCACACACACACACACTGCCTCATATACTGCTCCACACAACCTCAGAGTGCTGTAAACAGTGACTCGTGATCTACCTCACAGGACCTCAAAGTGTGCCTCACTACCATTAAATGTTTGGGACGCCTGGTTCCATTCACCCCCTGCACCCCTCGCTCGGTTCTATGGGTCTCTTATTTACAAACTGAAGTAAGGAGACTAAATGACTAAAATGACTCAGACCCTGACACCGAAGAACCCCCTCCCTCCCAAACTTCCACTCATCTCCTCTGGCCCCGCCTCCTTCACTCACATCATCACCATCTGGCCCCTCCCTCGGTTTCCCCTGACCTTAGCTCACTCTCTGCATCTGCGACATCCTTTAAAGAGGCTCCGCACAGCGGGAGACCGAGGAGTGCGAAGATCACACACATGTTCAGGCAGAGAGAGAGAGAGAGAGAGGGTGAGAGAGAGGGTGAGAGAGAGGGTGAGAGAGAAGACAAAAGAATGAGAGACAGGAGTGAGACACAGTGAAGGGAGGAATAGGTAACACAATGAGGGATGAAAGAGAGAGGGAGGTGAGAGGTAAGAGACAGGAAGGAGAAACATACAGTGAGAGAGAGATAGAGAGAGTGACAGCTAGTGTTTGTGTATGTGTGTGTGTGTGTGTGTGTGTGTGTGTGTGTGTGTGTGTGTGTGTAAGAGAGAGAAAGAGAGAGAAGAAAGTGCAAAAAGGGTGTTAGAAAGTAAGTGAAGTATTTTTAGAGGTGATGAGGATTAGTTTCTTCCCCAATTCGCAAACACAGTGCAGCACCACTCTCAGGATGTGTTTACAGCTCCTTTAATCCCGTATCTTTATTCCGTTATTGATCCGAGGGCTGGCTGGACGTGATCAGACTCACCTGCGACGGCCAGGTGTGAACGGGGTCCATCCGAGGGAGGTCTGAGACAAATCTTTTGGCCTGAGATGACATCACCATCATCATCATCATCATCATCATCATCATTCCATACAACACTCACAAGATGGGTGGGGGTCACAGCTGGGTCTGCAGAGGAAATTAATTGCTGTGTTTGTGATGGAGTTATGGAGATGCCTGGTTCCATACACTATCGCTGTAAAGAAATCTTAAACATATTATAAAAAAGGCATCCCATGTTCGGTGAATGTTTACATTAAAGTGTGAAACAAGGCCACATTCAGTTTTCTGTGCGCTGCATAAGTGCTCCACTTGCTCCACTTGCCCCGCCCCCTCGTCTGAATCTGTCCAATCACAGTGCTGGTTCGTCGAGTGCGTGAGAGAGCGTAAAGATGAGGTTAAATGCAGCAAAACAGACACAACAAACACAGACAAATAAAAGCACATGTAAATAACAGTAAAAACGGAGAACACAAGCAAGAGAACTGAGCAAAAATGGCTAAAACCAGAGCTTCTGCTCCTCGCTCCTCACTGCTGTGCGCTCGGGGTCGGGGTGAACAGTGAGCGGCTCATTATCTTTTAAAGGAACAGGCGTTGAAAGTGGGCGTTCTATGGCTGTTTATACAGGGGGAGAACGCTGCTGTGGGGCTTGTGGGGTTTCATTAAGGACCAGAACTGTGCTCCACTGTGGAGAAGGGGAAAATATATCTCCTTTATTAAACACGGCTATGGAATGATGGCAGGAACTGTGGAACGAAGAGGTCTTACTGATGGTGAAGTTAAAGGAGAGGAGTGTTGGTTCGGAACGTTTACTTTGGTCCTGAGAAAATTCCAACTGGTGCTGAAGTGAGGTATGTGGCAGAGTGGGGGGAGAGTGGGGGTGGGGGGTGGGGAGGGGAGGGGTCGTGTGGGGGGGGGGTTGTGCTGAAGCATGAGATCATAGGCATCACACGGAAGTAGGAATGAAATTATATCACAAGTGGGAATTGTCCCAATTAGGTCGGACTGGAGTGCCGCCACAGAGATGAAAACGTCCACTCGCATTAGAGCGCTTCTCTCTAACGGGCGAGATGGAGACTTTCTCCTTCTCTCTTTCCTACCACATTCTCTCCATTTCTCTCTCTCTCTCTCTCTCTCTCACTCTTTTCCTCTATCTCTTTTTTTCTGTGTGTTGACATGACACTGACACTTAGAAACATGCCCCAGCAGAGGAGGACCGAGGTTTGGAATCAATTGAAATGAGAGAGAAAGAGAGAAAGAGAGAGAGAGAGAGAGAGAGAGAGAGAGAGAGAGAGAGAGAGAGAGAGAGAGAGAGAGAGAGAGGATGAGAAATAGTAATGGAGAAAGATAGAGAAAGGAAAGAGTAAGAAAGAGAAAGAAGGAGAAATAACAAGACACAGAGAGAGAGTGAGAAAAAGAGAGAGAGAGTGAATAAGAAGAGGAGTGAAAGACAGAGAGGGGTATATCTCCTCCAGGACTGGACGCCTGAACGGTGGAACTGTGTTCTCTCGAGCGACGGAGCCTTCTCCACTGCTTCCGGGACGAGCTGGAGCTGTGTTTTTGATCAAGAGCTAATCCTCCAACATCAGCACCCGCCCTCACACATGCTCTTGTGTTCGAATACCATCAAACCCTCACAGCAATGTTTCAATCTCTTCTCTGTATCACCACCATCCTGTCTTTGGGGCCCCCATTGAAGCATGACTCCTGCGTACTTCTCTCCAGAACCCGGAGCCCTTAACAGAACAGAATGATTAATTTAGCACAGGGAGCGATGATGGGAATGATAAAGGGAATACATTTATCCGCACACTTTCATCTCTCTCTCTCTTTCTTTCTGTGAGCGAGAGCACAGTCTGGAAAGCAGAGGTGCAAACTTCAGTGCAATTAAATTGGACTCAATGGTGGGTTGCTCACACTTGTTCTTCATCACCTCCCTCCTCCTCCTCCTCCTCCTCCTCCTCCACCCCCTTCTCCTTAATGGATGGATGAAGGGGGTGTGAACGAACTGTGCTTTAATAAACCGCTCTGTCCAGCTCCGTGGATATTGGGTTTGGGTTCTAGCCGTTCCACAGTCCGAGTCATGAGACACTCAGCGGCTAAAAGTATTTAATTCAAGCACTGCAAAGTGCACCTGTTGATACAAGGCCTGCACAGCACCTGTAAACAGAACTCTGGAGTTCACTTTGGAGACACTGGACAAGACTAAAGTCCTTAGGCGCAATGCTAAGTGCACGATAGATGAGGGTTTTTTAACTCTCTGGAGTCTGAGCCCATCCCAGTAAACAAGGAACGTCCCTGTACGTTCAAAATAGGTCTAAAAGTAGTTCGTCCGTCAAGGACATATTTTAAACGTCAATGGGCGTCCAAAATCCATCTTAATAAGTTAGTTATCAAGTGGTGACCAATCGATAACGTCAGTGGACGTCCAAAATGCATTTTATACAAGTAATTTATTTCGGGACCAATTATTAACGTCAATGGACGTCCAAAATACGTCTATTAGTCGTCTTTTCAATGTCTGTGTTTGGACGTCTTTTCAACTTTCATTTTCAACCTTAAGAGAACGTTGATTAGACGCAGTCATTACGTTATTTCAACGTTGAATCAACAGCTAATTGTTTGCTGGGTTTCCTCCACATCTAAACATGGATTTCCCAAAAACCTATTCTCAAAAGTGTTGATATATAGTGAATAAACACATTGTGAACCTTTATGAAGTTTTCTTTAGAGCTCTGAACTTTGTTGACATAGGTATTGGCTACACACTAGTGTTTAAAGCTTGTTTTTTTTTACAAATCTGATGTGACACTGTTTTTCTCACACTTTGACTTTTCATGAGAGAGATGTGAAGGTTAGAAAATCCCCTCCCCAGTGTCAAGGATAATGTACCATTAGCACCTACACCACCCCATCAGTGGGAACAGCTGAATCGTTTGTTTGTAAATGTTTTTTATATTTATTTAGCAACGACAAAGGCTGCTTTGGAGGGACAAAAATAACTGCTTGAAAGCAACAGAGAGCTTCAAAACTTTAATACAATGTGCCTGAGCTATGTGTCTCTGTGCAATTACAAAACATGTACCATCAGCTTCACAAATTCAATCGCTGGAATTTAGTACTGAACTAGCGTAGCATTGATGCTAATTAGCGGCACACATGCTGAAGAAAAACAAGTCATTAACGAGTCACTTACTCATCACAAAATGAAGCCTTTCCTCCTCAGGCAGCTGAAAAGTGTGACTGTGCCATTTTGGAGTTCCGCGCTCAGTGTGAAAACATGGCAGTGTGCTTCTGTTTATATGACTAAAATGGGTATATCCACGCGTTGTGTAGCGGTCGTAATCCTCCAATAAGAGTGGCTGGATTTGCATGCTATTATCATAAGAATATGAATGAGTAGGGCATCAAGGCTGACAGTCTGTGTTCTCCCTGTGTCCGCGTGGGTTTCCTCCGGGTGCTCCGATTTTCTCCCACGGTCCAAAAACACACGTTGGTAGGTGAATTGGTGACTCAAAAGTGTCCATAGGTGTGAGTGTGTGAGTGAATGTCGCCCTGTGAAGGACTGGCGCCCCCTCCAGGGTGTTTCTGTCTTCCGCCGGGACCCACCTCGACCCTGAACTGGATAAGGGTTACAGACAATGAATGGATTTTGGAGCATTTTTGTCATGAAATTCCACTCATGATGAAGGGGGGGGGGGGCGCCAGTCCTTCATACGGTGACACACAGTCACACATTCACTCACAAACAGGCGATTTTCAGTCACTAATCCACCTACCAGCGTGTGTTTTTGGACTGTGGGAGGACACCGGAGCACGTACGAACACAGGGAGAACACACCAAACTCCTCATATCCCCTGGAGGACCCTGGAGCTGTGTGACAGAGACACTACCTCCTGCTCCACCATGCCGCCCATCCGGAGAATCAGGTCGGGATGTATTGTATGTATTGTACAGCTGTCGATTTTCTGTGTCAGACTTGTTCTCACAGCTGGAATTGTTTGATGTGTTTTCATGCAGGAGGCAAGGCGCAAATTCACTATGATTCTCCGGAATGTTATTCACAAACACACACACACACACACACACACACACACACACACACACACACACACTCACACACACACACACACACACACACACACACGTGTTCGAGGGGCTGACAGGATAGTCTGGGTAATGTCCGGTACAAATGTTACAGACGTATGCGTTCACACAGAGCTCCTCTTGGCAAATTCCAAAAAAGTTATCATACATGGAAGGGGTCACACACACATACACACACACACAGGGAATTGATACCTCTCCTTGCCCACAACTGGATGACACGCTCTAGTGCCAGGTTATCGGAATTTATCCGAAGTTATCCGGAGTTATCCCATCCCAGAAGTGTGTGCTGGACACAGAGGAACACAGACTCACTCTCTATGGGCTAAGCCTGTTTGGGACGAGGTTCCTTCCCCAAGCGAGGCGCTGTGACTGGGCTGTAATCTCATTAGTTTGAGGCCCAGGCCCCAGCCGAGGCGTTATGGGGGAGTGGAGAATGGGCAGCATCACATCCATCCGTTTGACACATCTGGAGCTCTCTCCCTCTCTCTCCCTCAAAATCTCCTCCTCTTTTACACTCTTCCTCTTCTTCTTCTCCAAATCTGTCCCGTGTTCACACTTTTCGCTCTTTATCCTCTTCATCTCCCTCTGTGTTATTACTCGCTCTCTGCTCTCGTCCTCCTCTGTGTGCTGTTTCTTCTCATTCCTGGCTCTGGAATCACACCCTGGTGTATCCTTCTCCTTTTCTTCCACTCGTTTTCCACTCCTCAGTCTGTCGCTCGGAATGGCTTTGGTTTGTACCTGGCGCTCAGGTGGATGTGGGTAATCTCTCTCTCTCTTTCCTTCTTTCTGTCATGTGTCTTTCTCTCTTTTTTCTTCTTTCTTTCATGTCTTTCTCTCTCCTTTCTTTCATGTGTCTCTCTCTCTCTCTCTTTCTCCCTCCTGTCTTTCATGTCTTTATCTTGCTCTCTCCTTTCTTTCATTTTCTTTCTCTATATCTTTCCATCTTTCTTTCTCTCTCTCTCTCTCTCTCTCACTTTCCTTCTTTCTTTTGTCTTTCCCTGCCTCTCATTCTCTTGCTCTCTTCTTACTTTCTTTCTTTCTTTCTTTCTTTCTTTCTTTCTTTCTTTCTTTCGTTTCTCTCTCTCTCCTTTCTTTCTTGTGTTTTTCCCTGTCTGTCTGTCTGTCTGTCTGTCTCTCACTCTCTCTCTCTCTCTCTCTCTCTCTCTCTCTCTCTCTCTCTCTCTCTCTTTTCCTCACACACACATCTCTATTTTTGTCTTCCCTTGTTTTTTGTTTCCTTTTCTTGCTCTCTCTCTCTCTCTCTCTCTCTCTCTCTCTCTCTCTCTCTCTCTCTCTCTCTCTCTCTCTCTCACACACACACACACACTCACACCTTTTCAGTTTTTTCCCTTTATTGTTTCTTAACTGCCTTCCTTCC
>NC_089811.1:9461839-9525618 GCF_029633855.1 Hoplias malabaricus
TGTGCTGTCCGAGTCTGAAAATAAGGGATAAAACGAGACGTTCTGACTCTGCTCGGCTTCTGACGTCAAGTGCGGAGACTTGAGAATCGCCACGCCCCCTCGTCTGAGTCTGTCCAATCATAGCGCTGGACTCACGTTTATGTGAGAGCGCAAAGACAAGGTTAAACACAGCAGAACAGACACAACGGGCGCGGAAACATAAGAGCACTGAGTGAAAACAGAGAAGAAAGAGAACCGAGCAAAAATGACTAAAAACCAGAGCTTCTTCTCCTCACGCCTCACTGTTGTGCGCTCAGGGTCAGGGTGAACAGCAAGTGTCTTGTTACCATTTAAAGGAGCAGGTGCTAAAAGCAGGCGTTCTGAACAGGGATGTTTATATATACACCCCTCTAGCTGACACTTTGAGCATTGTAACTTTAAGCTTCTGTAGCAGCTTCATGCTCCTGGAGCATGGAGATTTTACAAACTCTGTGTGCAAAACTCTCTCTCTCTCTCTCTCGCTCTCTTTTTCTGTGTGTCTGTGTGTGTGTGTGTGTGTGTGTGTGTGTGTGTGTGTGTGTGTGTGCAGAGAAGAGCTTGCTGAGGATTTGTGTTCCACTGGGAAGTCCCCAGTGCCCAGAGAAAGCATGGCATGTCGCTCTAACAGGCTTGTCTTTCATTAGAAAGACTATGTGGGTTGCTTGGTAGCACGAGCATGTGTGTGTGTGTGTGTGTGTGTGTAGCAGCAGGGGCTCTGTCTGGTGTGTCTTCAGCTGCTAGAGGGCTTCCTCCAAGAGGTTTTAGAAATGATCACGGACTGTTTTTAAGCTTCACTGCAGGAGATAGGACACGGCGCTACGCTCAGCTTCTTCTTCAGCATTATTTATCATTCCCATTACTGCACTCCGCAGAGCTCTGACAAATCAGACATGGGCTTCAGCTCCCGAACCCCAGGCTCCTCGCCTCATCGCCCTGCCCCTAAAATGACCCGTCCATGCCTCTCTCACAGACGCTTGCTTTCTCTCTCTCTTTCATAGACTCTTGTTGTTATAATGATAGTGACGGCTCCTTGTTCCTGCACTCACTGTCCATTCTCTCAGCTCCACTGACCGTACAGGAGCAGTGTGTAGTCCATCTGTTGCTCTGCACACATTGTTAGCCCCCTTTCACCCTGTTCCTCAACACTCAGGACCCCCACAGAACCATAAAAGAGCAGGTATGTTATGTTTTGGGTGGTGGATAATTCTCTGCGCTGCAGTGACACTGACGTGGTGGTGGTGGTGTAAGTGTGTGTCGCACTGGATCAGACACAGCATCTGCGCCTGGAGTTTTTAACCCCTCAGTGTCAATGGATTGAGAATAGTTCCCCAACCAACAGCGTCCCGTGTCTCTACAAGGTTGACCAGTGAGGTAGGTGAGTCCACTTCAGCAGCACATGAAGGGTCTGACCCACTCGTACCAGCACATCACACCAACGCCAGCAGGACCTGCGGGGTTGCTGAGCATTGAAGAACAGAGGAAAATGGGACTAACACATTTATGCAGAGCAGTAGCAATATCTGTCACTAAGGAGCATGAGCTCAATTTGTGGGCAGAGATTGGAGTGGGATGTTGAGATTTGTTGTGCCTTATATTGTATTTCCCCACAGAATCAGGACCCCCGGGACCAAGAGGAGAGCTGGAGGGTTGCGGTGTTGGTCACATGATGGCGAATGGTCATATCTAACTCGTCATTTGTCAGAAATCAGAAATGACGAGCCTGTTTGGCCGCTTCGGGGCAGGAAGGTCTGGCCCCTGAGCAAACAGCCCCGGCGCTGTTGTGGACGGGTCGATAAGGCCTATATTTACTGATGGAGAGAAGCTCACAAATCATTCATAGAAGGAGTCCATCAGAGCATTATAGATACACTGACTGATTCTCAGCTGTGGGGGATTTGAGGGGCCGGTCATTTTCTCTCTTTTTCTCCCTGGGGGTGTTTAGAGAGGTCACAGGCTGCAGACCAGAGGGCAGATAGCACGAGGAAGGAGGCATGGATTTGGGATGGATGGAGGTGAGAGGAGTCGAGAGAAAGAGAGAGAGAGAGGAAGAGATGGTCAGAAAGTGCCTCCTCAGCGGGGTCAGCGTTAGTGCTGTGCTGGTGGTTCCTGAGCCAAGACTGAGAATAAACAGCCCGAAAAAAAAAGACTGGAAAAGGAGCAGTGGATGGTAGTACACACAAGGGGCCACGGAGGGCATCCATTTAAAGGGAATTAAGTGGAAGGGAGGAAGAAAAGAACAGATAGCAGGTAAACGGAAGCAAGCACCAGGGCTGTGACTTCGACCCTTTCTCCTCGGCACAGAACCTCTCTCTCAAAGGTTAATTCGATGCTAATGTGGCCTATATTGTGGAAGGGATCATTATTTTTAGTACCTGCAATGAACCTCCCTCGTCGGCCAATCAAAGGCCGTAACCATTAAAAGAGCATCAGCAATGCATCAAAGGCCCGGTCTATACAGGGATCGATAGCGTCCTCCCATACTATGTCTTTGATTAAGACACTTCCAAAAACATCTGTGGCTGATACAACTCTGTGTAAAAGAGCAGCTTTTATTTCATCCCCAGGTGTCAACACAGGAGCCTCTGAAATTAAACTTAACATCAGTGAGACCAGAGGTAGTTGGTTGGACAATCCATTCATTCATTCATTATCTGTAATGGCTTCATCCTAATCAGGGTCACTGTGGGTCCAGGGCCTACTCAGACACACTGGGTGCAAGGCAGGAACACACCCTGGATCACAGGGCATCACACACACTCACACTCACCCAATCACTCACTCACACAAACACATCTAAGGACAGTTTCACACACTCATACAGTCACTCACTCACTCACACCTGAGGAAAATTTCACACACTCACCCAGTCACTCACTCTCATCTAAGGACAGTTTCACACATTCACCCTGTCACTCACTCACACACTCACAGGACAGATTCACACACTCACCCAATCACTCACTCACACACTCACAGGACAGTTTCACATATTCTCCCAGTCACTCAGTCACTCACTCCTGAGGAAAATTTCACACACTCACCCAGTCACTTCCTCACACCTAAGGACAGTTTCACACATTCACCCAGTTACTCACCAATACCTAAGGACAGTTTCACACACTCAAATAGTCACTCAGTCACACCTATGGACAGTTTCACATACTCATACAGTCACTCACTCACACCTGAGGAAAAGTTCACACACTCACCCAATCACTCACTCACACACTCACAGGACAGTTTCACACATTCACCCAGTCACTCAGTCACACACTCACACCTAAGGACAGTTTCACACACTCACCCAGTTACTCATTCACACACATACACACCTGAGGAATATTTCACACTCACTCAGTCACTCATTCACACCTAGGGACAGTTTCATACACTCACCCAATTACTCACCTACACACTCACAAGACAGTTTCACACATTCACCTGGTTACTCACTTACACCTAAGGACAGTTTCACATATTCACCCAGTCACTCAGTCACACACTCACACCTAAGGACAGTTTCACACACTCACCCAGTTACTCATTCCCACACATACACACCTGAGGAATATTTCACACTCACCCAGTCACTCATTCACACCTAGGGACAGTTTCACACACTCACCCAGTCACTCACTCACACACACACACACCCGGGGAATATTTCACACTCACCCAGTCACTCATTCACACCTAGGCACAGTTTCACACACTCACCCAGTCACTCACTCACACACTCACAGGACAGTTTCACACATTCACCCGTTTACTCACTTACACCTAAGGACAGTTTCACATATTCACCCAGTCACTCAGCCACACACTCACACCTAAGGACAGTTTCACACACTCACCCAGTTACTCATTCACACACATACACACCTGAGAAATATTTCACACTCACCCAGTCACTCATTCACACCTAGGGACAGTTTCACACACTCACCCAGTCACTCACTCACACACACACACACCCGGGGAATATTTCACACTCACCCAGTCACTCATTCACACCTAGGCACAGTTTCACACACTCACCCAGTCACTCACTCACACACTCACAGGACAGTTTCACACATTCACCCGTTTACTCACTTACACCTAAGGACAGTTTCACATATTCACCCAGTCACTCAGCCACACACTCACACCTAAGGACAGTTTCACACACTCACCCAGTTACTCATTCACACACATACACACCTGAGAAATATTTCACACTCACCCAGTCACTCATTCACACCTAGGGACAGTTTCATACACTCACCCAATTACTCACCTACACACTCACAAGACAGTTTCACACATTCACCCGGTTACTCACTTACACCTAAGGACAGTTTCACATATTCACCCAGTCACTCAGTCACACACACACACCTGAGGAATATTTCACACTCACCCAGTCACTCATTCACACCTAGGGACAGTTTCACACACTCACCCAGTCACTCAGTCACACACACACACCTGAGGAATATTTAACACTCACCCAGTCACTCATTCACACCTAGGGACAGTTTCACACACTCACCCAGTCACTCAGTCACACACACACACCTGAGGAATATTTCACACTCACCCAGTCACTCATTCACACCTAGGGACAGTTTCAAACACTCACCAAGTCACTCACTCACACACACACCCAAGGAATATTTCACACTCACCCAGTCACTCATTCACTCCTAGGGACAGTTTCATACACTCACCCAGTCACTCATTCACTCCTAGGGACAGTTTCATACACTCACCCAGTCACTCAGTCACACACACACACACACCCAAGGAATATTTCACACTCACCCAGTCACTCATTCACTCCTAGGGACAGTTTCATACACTCACCCAGTCACTCATTCACAAACTCACACCACCTCCTTTTCAGACCCATAGGGTAAAGTGGTAGAATGAACACAAAATCTGTGGATGTGGATTTTCTCTTTTTGGCCGTGAGCGGCTGTTCCTTATTCATTATTATTTTTGAAACCTGAAGAAACCCAGTATTATTTTGCATTATTTGAGAGGTTTACATGCGCCTTGTGCCTCTCCTCATCGACTCATGCTTTGTCCTTTTCTTTGATGGACAGCTTTACTCCGGCGTCCACCTTCGGGACCTGCCCTGGGGGACCAAGGGTCAGGAGCTCAAGGATTGGTCGGTCAGCTGGGGAGCCATGGCAACAGCACGTAGTGTTGTCAGCTGTCAGGTATCGACCTGGGGAAGCGGCGGAGAGGTGTTTGGGGTGTGGAGGGAGGGAGGGGGCCTGGGAGAAGAAGAAGAAGGAGAAGAAGCCTACGAGCAGCTCAGATCAAAGGAGCAGTCCATCAATATCACCCTCCTGTCAGCCCACAGGTAACCGCTCGCCAGCACATCTGAGTTCAGCCACTGATCACAGACAAAACCACTGTCAGCTCTCGTTTGGATCAACTCTAATTCTAGCTCCGGCCCCCTGCTTCCGAGCTCGGAGACAGTTCTGAAGCATCAGGTGTCCGGAGTGGAGAGTTTCAGAAGGGGACCATTTTGGATCGGTTAGTATTCTGCATAGTCTGAATTAGAGTCAGATCAGAGCTAAATAATTCATCCTCTTGACCAGAACCTGGAATATTTTTGGCATTAACCACCTTCCCAGAAATGCAAATGCAGCTTCTAACTGCAAACCCAAGCCAGAGGGGACCTGGAGACCAAGAGTGTGCTCGGATTTGCATAATGCTTACAGGCCCTCGCTATCTTCCACTCATTACTGGCAACACTAGCACTTTTACTTTCGGCTTCAGCTCGGAAAAGCCGGAATGCACTGTATCATCTGCTGGAAAGGTTCTCAGCCTTGCTGCACTCTCCCCCAGCTCCAGAGCCGGTTTAATCACCTCCTTGACCCATATCCCACCCGCTATCCGCACGTTACACGAGTCGGTGGAGACGGCACACCGCTCGCGGCATCGACCGCACACCGCTGGCGTCCACTGGCTCGGCTCCGTCCAGCCGAGAGCCTTTGGCACGGCTCACCTCACCCCGCACCGGCACAAATGAAGCAGACAAAGCCCTGGCTTTGTGCATCAGAGCTTGTTTTGCCTCATTCGTGGTGACACTTACACATTTCTGCCATTTCTCAGGAACACTGCTGCTGCATTATTCATCAATAAGGAAAATGAATAGATTTCTCCACGCTCATTTACTTGCTTGATAGAAGCTGTCCTTTAATTTATTTATTTATTTTATCCCTAGTGCACATTGCATAAGTTCATCTTGTTAGAACCAGACAGGTCCAGGTGAGAGGTGGGAAAATCCTGGAACAGTAAGCTTCCGTTTAGCCGAGCAACATCAAACATATTTTATTTTTATTGTAAAAAAAAATACAACCTTTGCATTCAACTCAAACATGGCTGTGGAAACACACAGACACACACATTAGAGGTTAGAGGCAGCTAACTCACACACATACATACTGTACACACACAGAGTAGAAGGCAGTCATCTCCACACCTGGCGAACCCTGCTCAAAGACACCTCAGGTGTGGATGTTGAAGGAGGAGACACTGCTGTTCCTTCACTCTCCCTGCCCCTAAATTTTCCTGCCTGTTCCAAGCATCACCCTGATGCCCTTTGAGGTCCCGTGAGCACGTCTCTCCCCTTTAGACCACGGCAGAGTCTCGTACCTGGCAGAGGAGACACCAAAAGTGGGAATGTCATATGTACATCTTAGATATGTACATCTGCTTACTTCCTAATTTTATAGAACATCTCCACCTCCTCCATCAATGACAAGGGACCACACAGGGCTCACGCAGGGCAAATAATATTTAGATAATGGATCATTCTCAGCACAGAGACCCCAACATGGTAGGGACAACCACTTTTCTGGGTCATTTAGATAAATGTTATGCATACTTTATGTGCTACTTCCATTATTTACGCTTTTATTACGTGACGTTAGCCGCCGTTAGCATCAGTGATCTGGGTCTCGCTCAGTCGTGAAGTGTGCTGTAATCGTGGAGTGGAGTTATTGCTGTTCGCATAAGAGCCGCCGTCTAATCACCGAGTGTGTAATGCTCTCCCGACTGTTTATTCCAGGTCAATCCCATCTCCCTGCAGATCTGTAATGTCTGAAAGTTTCTAATTAACATGTTCCAGCGTGTTGTTACGCTCCTTCATCGCATTCTAATTTGCCTAATGTGATGATCTCCCATTTGTGTTTTGTGGGCAAGTTAATTGAATCGCTTTTGATGTGTTTATATTTTTAGGGCGAGAGACCTGCCGTTAGTTTTCATGGTGGAAGCCGGCACTAATTGCTAAATAGAAGCCAGTTAGCGTCAGCTGCTAATTCAGAGCAACACGGAGCAAACAGGCAAACAGAAGGCGGTAGAGACTAGCTTTGGAAGGAAAGGGGCTTAGGTGGGATTGAGCGGCGGAGAGACAGTAGGGACTCTGACTCACTGTTTGGCTTTCTGTCGCTTTCTCACTTCTTTAGCAAGGAATGAACAAGAGGGCTCCAGATGCAGGATTAAAATAAATAAAATAAATAAACAAATAAATAGCAAAACATCTTTGAGGGAGTTTAGACCACTCTTAAAACTCCTTCTCCGACATATTCCAGGACCTATGGATTTCCCATGCTTATTGACATGGGGTCCAGTTTCTGGGCCTACAGCAATACCACCCCAAACACCTCCCCAACACTCTCTGAGTTCACCTCCTTGTCACAAGCTTAAGTTTGGGTGTGCTATGGATTATATGCCTTGCCCTGTTGAATTTCATGCAATTTGCATTGTCGCCCTTGACTGAGCCATAGAGTGGGTCCCCCACATGAGGTTTAAAAGGTTGAGTAAAGAATCTCTGACACCTCCAGGCCACTAAGTGTCTCACAAGTCTGCTATTTTGGCATGACGTGTAGAATGAGGCAGTCTTTATGATTCACATTGGACCAATACCAGAGCCATGATACATGGAAGTGTGTATATGCAGATGTACAAAGAGCCAATCAGAATGCCACTGGCAGAATTCTGATAGTGAGGCTAGACACATGCACTCAAATTATCAGACTCTCCGTCAACTTGTGGGCGGAGCGTCCGTGGCTGAGACTAAGGTTAGGGTTAATCTAGTAGTATGTCCTCACAATTAACAAATACAAAATTGCATGAATGTGTGTGTTCATGTGTGTGTGTTTAACCCTTATGTATTTAACTCCATTTCCCAGTATACTAGGAAAAGTGTTTTGTGTTTTTCTGTGAATCTCAGAGCTTCAGGCCCAGCAGGGTCTTCTCTGGAAGAAAGCTGAAGTCTTGCCTTGTTTCAGGAAAAGGGGTCTTTCCACCTCCCCCTCTCTCTCCCGCGGGGGCGTCTCCTATGCAAATGCAAGAGCTGTCGAGAGAAGTGGCTTTCCACATCAGCCACAGACTTTTGCAACTCTCATGATTTCTCTCTCTCCCTGATTTTATTTCCCACTTCTTTCCCTCTTTGTTTTGATGCTCCGAGTCGTGAATACATTCATAAATAAATGCAAGGGACCCTCCCTGGGTCTTTTGGTCTTTTTGAGTGCGTCGACAGGCAGGGAGCGACCGGGCTGGTGTCATTAGCATTGACATTAGCAGATGCCACCAAGAACTTCAGAACTACAAAGACTCTGGGGGTTCAAAGCCAGCTCTGCCTGGATAAACAGATTCCCAGGAAAAAGCTGGTGAGAGAACGTAGGGAGAAGGAGATGGAGGGAAAATAACATGGATTACATTGGGAAGGGATGCCGTGCATCTTGATCACTCAGCACATGCACTTTCCATAGCGCCTCAAGCGCTACACTGCAGAAGATGATGTCTTGGCAGGAGAAGTTGCCTTAAAATGTAGTTGATATGTCTTACTCCTTGTTTTGAGACTATAGTAAAAACGTTAAGATGCTCTCTGACAATCACAGCACTCTCAGATTGAAAAAGGTGATGTTGATTAGATTTATGTTGATTTAAACCCACTTTTAAACATTTTTAATTTTCTCTTTACTTGATTTTATCTCGTGAATGTGCCTCTTTCCATTCTCAGATCAAGTATTCTGTCTTAAACAAGAACACAAAGTCATTGATGAGAAGCGGTGGATAGCAACCCTTTTAGAGCAGTTCATCTAAGTGCTTCTCATCCAAATTCATTCTTTTAAACGTCTTCATCGACCACTTTCTCCTGTTCAGGGTCGCGTAGTGTCCAGAGCCCACTTGGAAACATTGGACGCAAGGCTGGAACACGCCCCCTACAGGATGTCAGTGTATCACAAGCCCATGTGGACAATGTCACACACCGCTCCATCTATAAACATGTATATTTGGAAACCCACACAGATACAGGGAGAACACACCACTTTTCTCACAGACAGTTATGTGATCAGATGCAGGACCCTAAGACCATGGAGCCGTGTGACAGTGACATCACGATTTCTCCCCAGATAAAATCACTTTTCAGCTTGAATAATCTTATATTTTATGACAATTTCCAAATAAGGATTAATAAATGTATTGAAAAGACTGATATTGATTTTGTTCATTTATCCACCACCCCACTGCCCACCTCTGCTCTTTCACAGCTGACTGTAGAACTGATGCCCCAGCTTCCATTAAGATTCCACATCCGCTTCCTTGTTCCTTAATATGCTCTGAATTCATCCAAGTGTGCGCCAGGGAATGTTTGACACAAGCCTCCTGTGATGGAGAGAGAGACGTTTGATGAGGTTCATGAGAGCTGGCTCACGTGTGCCGTGGCGCACACGTGCGAGTAACATTGCGCGAGTTAATAAAGTGGCCTGGCTGATTTCCGCACGCAGTTTTTCCGTGATGAGGGATGATGAGGTGACAGGATTATAATGAGCGACCGGGACCTGGGGGGCTTTCCGCCGATCTGTGAGATTGCACTATAATACGTGATTAGCTTGTCCTTTTATTTATTCCTCAGCATTTAAATACGATTCCATAATCTGGTGTGAATTATTTATGGCGCTAATCTCTGCGTTTAGCCATTTCACCTCCTGCTCTTGCTCCGGAACACTCATCCGGACGGTTCAGAGAGGAAAGCGGAGACAGAAAAGCGTCGGCTACCCACAAGAAACTGGCTAATAACAACATTCAGCACTAATCCCCCTTCTCCTCTTGGGCCGCAGAACTAGCCAGACTCAAGGCATAAAGGCTGGCACTGGAGCCACATGTGTCTGCTGGACTCACCCCAACTGCCCCCTCCTCGGTCCAGTTTTAAATGAAGAGCGTCTCTTTGTGGCTCTGGTAATTTGTGGTAATTAGGCTTATTTGGAGGAGGTTAATCAGGGCTGACTTGGGCAGATGAAAAGACGGGATGAGAGGAGCGCTGACACAGCTGCTGCAGTACTGGGCCTGGAGGGTGTGTGTGTGTGTGTGTGTGTGTGAAGTAGTAGTAATAGAGGAGTGGGCACAGATAGGGCAATCTGAGATTCAGTGTCTGGGGCTTGCACAAGGACAAAAACTGGATTTTTGGGACACAGTGCTACACTTAACCTGAAACCAAACAGACACCAGGTCCCAAATAAACCAGAACAGTGTGTGAAATACTTACATGGAATGGACCACCCCATCATGTCTTAAACCCAGTTTATACTCCATAGGCAACGTGTCAACGCAAAACCTACACTGTAGCTTATGGCGTATCCTGATGTGCACCTCTCCAGAAACTACAAAAGGCCACAACAATTGGTTAGTATTTGGATGGACATTGTTTAAGTTGAACCAAAGTACAGAAACATGAACTCCTGTCTTCCACACACTGAGACCACAGACAGCAGAGACAGCAGCAAATTCATGGCGAGAGATTTCCTCAGACATGGTGTGGACGTCAGGGATGAATAAAAATTTGAACAATGGAAAAACACAGATGTCTTCAAGGAAAAAAGGAACCACACGGGTAAAACATACAGGCTTTGAATTTGTTGCTTTCCTGGCACCTCATGTAAACTATGCTCTGTCCCAAACAAAATCATACTCCCTAAATAGTGCACTTTAAAGATTTATAAGACTAATTCTACTGCACCACTACATTGTGTACTGCATAACCTTGAGGCAGATGTGTGAGATTCAGCCCTAGTGGTGTGGTGGTGTAATGACAGAGCGACGCAGACACCAACGCAGATGCATAAACGCTCACATTGGCGTCTGGCTCTTGTGTATCCTGTGGCATAAGCTCTGAGTCAATGCAGAAGTATAAATTGGCCTTTAGTCCCTCACTGTTTCTCTTTGTCTCTCACGGTCCATGTGGCAGGGACGCCTATGGTCTCTCACTGTATCCGTCTCTTGCTCTTTCTCACTGTCTAAGCAGCAGACCCCATTACTGTATTTCACTCTTTCTCATTGTCAAAACAGCAGTGACCCTTGCTGTTGGGGTGGTCTTTAATTGCAGACTGAAGACCCATCTCTTTGTGCCACATTTGAATGAAACACTTATTCCTGCTCTTATTGAAATATCTTCAATTCATGGCTGTTTTTTTTTGGCACTGATTTTTGAAGGTGTTGTACTTACATTTATTTTTTATTTGTCTCTTTCCAGGTCTCAGCATTGACTGTAGCTAGTGGTGTCTAAGTTCAGTGTTACTTGGACTCTAATCCTGTCTGTACTGGCTGGGATGTATCCCTGAGTAGATGACAAAGCACTTTTGTAAATCGCTGGGGATGAGAGTGTCTGCTAAATGCTATAAATGTAAATTAAGGTCTAGGCCTTTCTTGCAGGCTGCTTTTATACCCAAGCACAAGTCCAGCTCCTATTTAAGATGTTTCTTCAGCATATCACAACAGTGCTGATCGAAAGTCATCCTCTCAATCCGAGTACTTGCCCAGGCAGGGCACTGAACAGGGGGTCAAAATGGTGGTTCCTTCTATTCTATACCAACCAACAAACAAGCCTTTCCAATCAGGTTTTTGTGCCTGTAATTTCTATAGCAGACCAGGTTTCGCCATGGCTCTGAAAACTGCGCAGCCATATTTCAAAACCACAAGCTACTGGCAGTCATTCAATGCTGAAGCTATTTGTTTGCATGCTCTATAGAAACTCTATTGATTAAGTCACTGAAAGTGCCTTGGAAGTCTAGTGGCAATGCAGAGGAAGCAGGGGAAAGCATTAGATGGATGGTGAAACAGGTTTCTGAGCTGGAGCACTCAGATGTATTTGATGTACTCAGTTTTTTTGTGTCAATTTTAGGCACAAACTAAGTGTAAGAACTTCAGTTCCTCACCGCCAAACAATTCTCCCACTGTATGGACTATGTGCATGGAAACATGGTATTATACGTTTGAGGGATTTGACCTCAAACCAGGCAGAGGCATGGAAGAGCTGCTGATTATTTATTCCACTCGGGTTTTGAATGTTAGCTTGCATAAAGCTACTTCACACCAGGTGTACATTTGCTATGGTGCCTAGAAGGCATGTTGTCAGGCATCCACATAATGGAAGCATCCACTGAAAGAATATTTACCAACAGAATAACGCAATTTCAGCATCATATATACATGCGTAAGAAGATGCAGCCCCAAAACACGCCTGGATACAGAAGCAATATGCACTCACAGGCTGTGTTATTGTCACTCAAATTATTATTTTTTTTTTACGCCGGAGAAAAATTACACCGCCGTGGATGTTTTGTTGGGAAAGAACCTCGTTTATTAACACTGCTATCTCCTTGTCACTGGACTTTCATTCTGTGTTTTGTCTTAGGCTTGTTGACAGCTCCATTATTCCACGGCTCCTTCTAAACCCTGCGCTTCATGAGCGCACAGTTTGTGTGATAAGCTGCAGCTTAAACAAATCGAATGTTAATTGCAGGCACATTGCAGTTGAATTGAGGCACATTGTGTACTGTGCCTGCACTGTACACACAACTGGGTCATCTAGGCCTCCTCAGGAATAGCTCTCATTTTTTATATGCGCTATGGCTAATACAGTCAGATGTGATATATGAAGAAATTAACATTAATTATGTAACCATTAATTAAAAGTTTACATTAATGTGTGGAGCCCTGTGAAGGACTGGCGCCCCCTCCAGGATATATTCCCTTGCGCCCAATGATTCCAGGTAGGCTCTGGACCCACCGCGACCCTGAACTGGATAAGGGTTACAGATAATGAATGAATGAATGAATGAATTAATGTGTGGATCTGTAGCCCACTAACCCACACACTGTGAAACAAGACAACAGCCAGTTCTCTGTGTGCTGCCTGAGTCAGAAAACGAGCTGTTCTGATTATGCTCTGCTTCTGACGTCAAGAGCAGAGACAAGAGCCCCCTCTTCTGAGTCTGTCCAATCAGAGAGCTGGACCAAAAAATGGAGAAAACAAGAACGAAGATGAAAGAGAACCAAGCAAAAATGGCTAAAAATCAGAGCTTCTGCTCCTCGCTCCTCACTGCTGTGCATTCGGGGTCAGGGCGAATGGCAAGCTGCTCATTATCACTGAAAGGATCAGGCACTGAAAGTGGGCATTCTGAAAAGGGCTGTTTAGACTGGTCCACTGACCATACAGGAGCATCTTGGAGTTCTACAATTACAAACTATAGTCCATAAGTTCCTCTGCCTACAGATTTACAGAGACCACCTCCTTTACATTTAATGTGTGGCCCTGCTTCTTAATCTCCTGTATACTGAGTGAGGCAGCCCTGGTGGCCTAATGGTCCGCGGCCGTGTACACAGTTTATCAGCAGCATAATGAGTGGGGAGTCCCTCCACTCAGCTGGCCTGCTGGGCTGAGAGATTCCATTACCAGGTAAACAGCTCGGGCATCCTTGCTTCTTTATCAAGCTGCGCTTTCCTAACAGCCTGCTATTGTCCACAGCTCGGCAAACAGCTGTTTGCTTATGTATTCATCTCCGCATTGTCCTGGGAGATGAATGCTGCGGGCTGTGTGCTAATGCATAGGTGCAAGGATCGCAAGACGTGCAATCAAGCCTTCTGCCTGTGGTCCTGCTCTGTAGCTGACTCAATCTGTCAATCAAACGGCGTACATAAATAACGTGGACCCGCAAAGTCCGTCGCGAATCTCTTTTCATGCGCCCACTTATAAATGAGGCTCGCAGCACCCATGACGACCTTTCCTTTTGGGGTGGAGAATGGAGATATAAGGCTATCCATCTCCGGGAGCATCACGTTGCGCTCGACTGATGAGGAATGTGCCTCCTCCTCCTCCTCCTCCCTAACCACCCACACTCCGAGGGGTCATAAATATCACCCCCCTCCTTCTACTGCATCCCTTTCGGGACACATCAGGATTGATCATGTAGAACGCAGCAGCCTTTCCATCAGGTGTCTGGGAGCATATTCAAGCACTCATCACAGAGTCCGGGAGGGAGGTCTGTGTGGGACTCATCATCTCTGCATGTGTAGGAGCCAGCGCTGCTGTCAAAGAGGCATGTGACGTGCTTCACGGTCACACACTGTTGTAGATTTTACTGTGGCTTTTGTTGGTTTGGGATCCAGGGAACAAGGGTATAGTGGACAGTGTGGACAGACAGGTCAGTCTAGAACTAGATGCAAATTGAAGAGCATTCCTGCTGGTGAAGTAAGTCCACCATTTTAGAATGACTAAAGGCAGAGGCTTCTTTGTGGTTGGAAGAAGAATGTGCTGAAACCCAAAACTGACTGGTTCAATCTTCAGCCTGGAATCAGATGTGTGTCTACAAATGCAAGATGCAAGTTCAAGTGTTCTTTCTTCCAACAATTCTGCTATGCCCTGGAGCAAGATGCTTAACCACATGCTGTCCTGCTCAGCAAGGAAACCATTAAAAATCAGGGACGTCTTTGTAGACACAACAAGAATATTGTGAACCCAAGGGTTACTGGTTCCATCCTGGGATGGGTATCAGACAAATTGGCTTAGAAAGGGAGGATGCAAGTTCAAGTTCTTTTCCTTCCACCAAGGCTGCCGTGCCCTTGAGCAAGATGATTAACCTCATGTAGTTTGAGAGATGTTGCAGTGTGGCAAGGAAGCCATTAAAAAGCATAAACCAATTAGAGGCAAAAGTCTCTTTGTAGATGATACAAGAATTTTTGGTTCGTTGATTATTTGGTTCCACCATATTTTTGTAAAACCTAAGGAAGTCTCTAAATACTTGTTCCGTTCTGGGTTTGAATCAGACACAGGCCTAGAACCAGATGATCCCAGTTCTAGTGTTCCCTCTTTCACATCCGCTGCTGTGCCTGCCCTTGAGCAAGATGCTTAACCCCATGTTGTTCCAGAGATGATGCTTCCTGGACCCACTCAGCAAGAAGCCATTAAAAACAGAGACATACTACAGGAAGGAGCTTCCTTGTAGATGTTTAAAACAGCTAATCAAAATCTGATTTGCCCTCCAGCTTGTAATGGGTTTGGAAGGAATAACCTTGGGAAATGGGGGAAGGGACATGAGATGAGCTGTAAGACAGGGGCGTCAAATTTTGTATGCAGGTTCTTGTTGATAAAATCACAATAGACTGCATCTTTTGGGAGCAGGGATTTTATGCTGTCTAACTGGTACAACAATTCACAGAAATGAGATCCAAGCTAATTAGCCTTTGCCATCTTACAGAGGAAGTAATTGTAACCAAAAAGCCAAAAGGAAGCTTGGGTGGCTGCTGGAAGTGGTATTTGTGAGACCAACAGGGGGTGCCGTCCTGAGGTCTGTGTGGATCCCAATGCCAAAGTGAAGTGACAGGGGCAGTGTACTGAATAAGTTGGGGGGTGACCCTGATCTCCAGTTCCATCTGGCCTTTTGACAATCCACTTCTTCATCAAATCAGCTGAATCACTCCCTCTCACCTCCTGTCTGCCTAGTGGCTAATGGGAGGTGAGTGTACTGGATCAGATTAGCGACCCTGAATTGGATAACGGTTACAGACAATAACAGAATGAATGCATGAATGAATGAATGAATGAATGAATGATTCTGGTAATGGTTCTGTCCTGGTTTTGCTGGACTGCTGAATTTGACACTGTTCACAATGATATACTCACTGAGTGTATGGAGCACTGTGCTAAAATCAGGAGTTTGGATTTTGTTTGGTTTAACTCTGATAATAAACAAAAAACCTTTTAAGTTAACATTGGTAAATAGTAATCTGCTTCCACAATTACGATATCTGGTGTCCCACAAGGATCCGTCTTAGGTCCAATCCTTTTTAATTTCATAATCTCCCTCTTGGTGAAATTATTTTTTTTATTATTATATGTCATTTCACTTTTATGTAAATGATTTAACAGTTTTCTTCAACTGAATGACAGCAAAAGAGTTTTAGTTTTATCATTTAGTATGCAGCAGCTGTTAAACTGTTGAACAGGGGATTGAGGATGGTGTGAATGTGTGTCCTGTGTGTGAAAGGGTGAACAGAGGGTGGAAATCTTTATCTTTTACTATGACAAACTGTGATTAAATATTTTTTTATGTATGTTAATTTACTTAATGGATAAGCAGAAAAGATGATGATGATGATGATGACAACAATCTTAAAACAGTACATTTCACTAAATTTGACCAAAGGAAAATGAATCTTCTTTTGCCAAAAGTAGTGAAGGGTGGCACGGTGGTGCAACAGGTAGTGTCACAGTCACACAGCTCCAGGGACCTGGAGGTTGTGGGTTAGAATCCGACTCCGGGTGACTGTGTTGTTCCCGTGTCTGGTTTCCTCCCACGGTCCACAAACAAACGTTGGTAAGTAGATTGGCAACTCAAAAATGTTCATAGGTGTGAGCGAATGTGTTTGTCGCCCAGTAAAGGACTGACACCCCCTCCAGGTAGGCTCTGGACCCAGAACTGGACAAGCGGTTACGGATAGAGGATGAATGAATGAGTATTTAGTGAGCACTCTTATCCAGAGTAAGGTAACTGAAGGGTTAAGTGTCTTGTCCAAGGGCACTTATTGGTTTAGCATGGTGTGCTTACCGAGCCGAGGAGTAGATGTTCTCCTGAAATCAGTTTCATACCCCTGTGTATTACTGTATGTAAGTAGTCCCGCGAAAGCTTTGAACCTTAGCAGCGCAACTTTACCAAAGGAGATTTGCAATTTCAAGCCAGTATAGTTTCAATGAACGTTAACATCACATGAAGCAAAATGACTCAAAGGAATCATTCGAGGGTCGGAGAGGACTGCTACCGTGCCGTACACGAAACAGCAAAGTGAATCTGACACTTCCATTTGTCCTCTTTCCTCGGTTTGAGGTTTTTGTGGGTTTCCACAGTGCGTGTGTATTGACAGGCCCCAGTGCATTGTGATGTGTGTCCACGCTGTCAGTATTTGCCTTTGAGGTTCGGCCGTGGTTCCCTACAGTATCGCTAATGGATGATGCCAAAACGAGGTAATTAGGGAAGCGAATAATGCTGCACTTAGACAACCACTGGGGGTACACAGGAAAGGGGAATGTGTGAGTGTGTGTATGTACTAATGGGAAGGGAAGGGAGGGGGTTGCCATGGTGGTGGGAGAGAAAGAGAGAGAGAGAGAGAGAGAGAGAGAGAGAGAGAGAGAGAGAAAGTGGAAGCAGGATTAACAAAGCTGATTTAAAGGGATTAGCAAGTCCCACCGAATCCAACTAGCCGGCAGAAGCCCCTGCCGCATGCTCCTCACCCCGTAATCCTTTTCAAGTGTGCCGCAGAATTGTGTCTCCCCATAATCTGCAGGATTCAATCGATGAGACCCAATACACTTGACAGACACCAAGCAAAGAGGCAGGGGGGTGGGGGTGGTTGGAAAAACAATAAGAGTAAAATGGTACTCATCTAAAGCTGGATTATGGCAGGAACAAGTGTTCCACTGTTGCTCACATTAAAGATGGACTCTCTGGAGATGCTGGCTCCTCTTTCTGAGCCTCTACGCTTGAGCTACTGTACGGTGGAGATGGTCTCTCTTCAGATACATGCTACTAGCGTCTGCTAGCCAAAATGTATCTCAGATTTTGTTCCCATCCCCAAGCAAGGAGGCAGGGCGAGTATCCATACTAATGTCCTCCATCCATCATGGGGTTATTAAATGGCAATCGCCGCTTGCAAGGGGAGCTGCGATGTGATTGCAGCCACTTAGAAAACAAAGGGAATGTGCGGCCATCAAAAATAATGGGCCGAGGCTGCATATGCAGGATTACGAGCACAAAAGATACATTAGTGCTTCAAACAGCACCGGGGAGGAGGCCGTACTCATGGCGAGAGCTAAGTGGCAAATTGAATTACATGAGCTGGTGGTTCTAGCCGTGCCAGAGTGGCTCCTGGCACCACCCAGCCCTTCACCTCGCCTAAATTTGCCAAGCTTCTGGCCAGAGAAGAGGTTTCAGTAGCTGATGATTGGGCGGCAGATTTGAGCAATGAAGTATCAGGTGTCTCTTTAATGTGATGGGCTGGAAGGACCGGTGGTGACGGCGATGACAGTGGTAATTATTTTGCTGGTATTCTAATGGGAGCCAGGCGGCAGCAGCGCAGCAGTAATTAAAGTCTGCCTGATGGATCCTGTGACTTCCTGCTCTGGGCAAGCTTAAGGGGAAACTGGAGAATAAGGACTATCTCCAGAGATAGATAGAGACAGAGAGAGAGAGAGAGAGAAAGAGAGAGAGAGCGAGAGCGAGTAGGACCTCCTCATGCTGGACCCTTAAATTACCCAGCCAAGATAAGTCTCCACCAGCAGTCGCTCATATACAGATACTGTGTGGCTCAGGAATAATCTTTAGTCTGTTCCCAGCTCTAGCCATCCCCCCACCCCCTGTTCCACTGCATAAAACCTCAGCCGAACAATTCCGAGGATCTTTTCTGCCAATTGCCAGAAGGTACTTGAACGGTTCTGTAATTAAAGATGACAAACCAGAAATAGCACTGAAGATGTGGCTAGACAGTCTCTGTGCTTTTATTCATAGCACTGGCACACTGTTAAAGCACTTCTTCCACACACGGGCGGTGCGCAAAATAACCAAACCATGATATGAAATATTCATTTTTTCATATTCCATTTTCTCTGAAATACTCAACGTAGTGGTACACTTTGTAGGTTCGTAGTTACTGACTGCAGCTCATCTGTTGATGCACAATTTACCAACCCCCTTATACCCCATCAATCACTGGAAAGAGGGCTCCATAAGGCTACCATTTATTCATCTTTGATCACTTCATCCTGATCAGGGATGTGGAGGATACAGAGCCTACATGAATCCACTATGTGGTGTGTAGTGTAGATAGCTGCTGACAATCCAGAGCCGGGACCAGGCCGCAGACAGACAGGCTAAACCGACCGTCTGCGAACTGTCTTGAGGCGTCACCCAGGTTCAACTGTATTGAGACTGTGTCTTTCCCCCGAACTAAATGTAAAAGTAGAAAAACAAAATCAGCCTGTTTCAGCAACCTAATCAATATTAAATCATACACAACACCTAGCAGCAACACCTCAGAACTAAAATTTGGGTTACTCAACATAAGATCGCTAAACTCAAAAGCACTCATCGTAAATGATATTATAAGTGATCATAAATTCAATGTTTTCTGTCTCACGGAAACGTGGGTTAAACCAAATGAATATTTAGCACTAAATGAAGCCACCCCCCTAGGCTATAATTATGCACATAGCCCAAGAATATCAGGCAAAGGAGGTGGAGTATGTGTAATTTACCAAAATACCCTAGAAATTAGTCTTAAACAATGTGACACCTTTTCTTCTTTTGAGGTTCTCTCCACTATTATTACAAATCCGGTTACAAAAAAGGACGCATTTTTATTATGCAACATTTACAGACCACCAGGGCCTTACTTAGAATTTCTGAAAGAATTCAGCGATTTTGCTACAAACCTAGCGGTGTGCAATCATAAAGTTATAATTGTAGGAGATTTCAATATCCATTTCGAGAAGGAAAGTGACCCACTAAAAAAGGCATTTACCTCAATCTTAGACTCTATTGGTATTACTCAAAATGTAACAGGGCCTACACACTACTGCAGCCACACTTTAGACTTAGTTCTGACACTAGGTCTTAACATTGACAAAATTAATATCTTACCGCAATCCTCAGCAATCTCCGATCATTACTTAATTTCATATGAGCTACGTTTTATCCATAATATATGTAAGAACCCTCGCTATTCTACAAGGCGTATAATAAAACCATCTACCGCCCTACAATTTATACCAGAACTATCGACCCCAGTTCCAACTCCATCAGACCCAATGGACCTAGATGTACTAACTGACTACCTAGAAAATACCTGTCGATCTACTTTAGAAAAGGTAGCACCACTTAAACATAAAAGTATAAGACAGAAAAAGCTCGCACCATGGTATAACGATAAGACCCGTACTTTAAAACAAACATTACGAAAACTAGAGCGGAAATGGCGATCAACCAAGCTTGAAGTGTTTCATTCTGCCTGGAAGGACAGCCTTATAGAGTATAGAAATGCCCTCACTAAAGCTCGCTCAGCATATCTGGCCTCGCTGATCTCCAATAATAAAAATAATCCGAGAGCACTGTTTAGTGTGTTTTCTAGAATTACAAAAAATCAAGCAGGTTCTGAACAACTAATTCCAGCAACTCTCACCAGTAAAGATTTTATGGACTTTTTTAATAATAAAATTGAGAATATTAGACAACAAACTCTAGCCACAGGATCAAATCCATCCTGGCTGCCACCTGATGTGAATGAAATAAAACATAATATAACTGTAAACGAAAGACTTGAAACCTTTTACCCACTCCCACAATTAGAACTAGAGAAGATTATCACCTCCGCAAACTGTACAACTTGCACACTTGACGCAATTCCCACAAAGTTGCTCAAAGAAGTACTACCAGCTATTATTGATCCTCTTTTAACTATAGTAAACTCATCGCTTAGTCTGGGCCATGTACCCAAAGCTTTTAAACTAGCAGTTATTAAACCTATGATCAAGAAACCAAATCTTGATGCTAGTACACTGTCTAATTACAGGCCTATTTCTAATTTGCCATTTCTGTCTAAGATCTTAGAAAGAGCTGTGGCCCAACAACTTAGTTCATATCTACATAAGAATCATATATATGAAAAATTCCAATCTGGATTCAGGCAACATCATAGTACAGAGACAGCTCTAGTCAAGATAACAAATGATCTTCTTCTTGCCTCTGATCAAGGCCACGTATCCCTGTTGGTGCTTCTTGACCTAAGCGCAGCCTTCGATACAATAGACCACAATATTCTCATAGAAAGGTTAGAAAACATGGTTGGAATCACAGGGACAGCCCTATTATGGTTCAAATCTTACTTAACGGAACGTTATCAATTCGTAAAAGTAAACAATCTAAATTCAAATTATTCTAAAGTAAGATTTGGAATTCCACAAGGCTCTATTTTAGGACCATTATTATTTACATTATACATGTTACCGCTAGGCACAGTTATAAGAAACCATGACATTAACTTTCACTGTTACGCAGACGACACACAATTGTATATTTCAGCCAAGCCCGATGACAAACACAGATTAAAGAAAATAGAGGACTGTGTAAAAGACGTGAAAGGCTGGATGTTGCGTAACTTCCTCCTTCTAAACAGCAACAAAACAGAGGTCCTGCTTTTGGGTCCAAAAGTGACAAGAAATAAATTATCAGATTTAATTTTAGATCTAGCTAACTTTCCAGTTAAACCTGGTTCAGCAGCAAAAAATCTTGGTGTCATAATTGACCCGGATTTATCATTTGATCAACACATAGGTAGTATCACTAGGACAGCTTTTTTACATCTTCGCAATATTGCTAAGATTAGAAATGCCTTATCCCTCCAGGACGCAGAAACATTAGTACATGCTTTTATTACTTCAAGGCTTGACTACTGTAACGCACTACTGTCAGGATGCACCAGCAGCAATTTAAGAAAACTTCAACTAGTTCAAAATGCTGCAGCTAGGGTCCTCACTAAAACTAGAAAATTTAAACATATCAGCCCAGTTTTATCATCACTTCATTGGCTGCCTGTTAAATTCCGCATTGACTACAAAATTTTGTTATTAACATATAAAGCTCTACATGGGCTTGCTCCTGAATATCTTCAAGATACAATTTCCTATTATGAGCCTCCACGTTCACTCAGATCACAGAATACTGGATTTTTAAATGTTCCCAGAATTCAGAAGGCCTCAGCTGGGGGAAGAGCCTTTTCTTATAAAGCCCCCCAACTCTGGAATGATCTTCCAAAAAATGTTCGGGACTCAGACACAGTCGCAATCTTCAAATGTAGGCTAAAAACTCATTTGTTTAGTTTATCATTTGGTAGCTAATGCTCCCCCATAGATAAAGGCGGCAGATCCGGGGGGTCCATGGACACAGGGAATTATAGTATACTGAGACGCTGGTGCTGTCGTCCCGCCGCTTCTCGCGATCACTCAGGTTTGTTGACGGTGGAGCGGAGGGATGCCAGTGTTTCAGGATGCTCCCGTGTCTGTGTGTCCTCCTGGTTCTCTCCTTTTAGTTAATGCTGTCATAGTCAGATCTGCCGGAGTCATTAGCCACACTCTGGAAATTTTCATATTTTCTACTTTACAAACACAAAACAGTTCAAAACTAATTCCATCCCTTTACATCTTTCCGAGTAAACGACTGCCCACCTGTCTGTCTGGACACTGATGGATGACTGTCGAGATCCTCCTCCACTCTTCAGACCAGCTGCCCACGCTCCAGCAACCACCAAGTGCCTTGAAGCTGTCCCTACACTGAAGTTCTCATGGACTACTAACTATCATCACCAGTAGATTGACCAGAGGAGGATGGGTCACCCCTTGTGAGCCTTGGTTCCTCCCAAGGTTTCTTCCTCAGCTGGGGGAGTTTTTCCTTGCCACTGTCGCCCCTGGCTTGCTCACTTGAGGGTTTTACATTTGTCTTTACATTTCATGTCAAATCTTGTCTTACTGGAATTCTGTGAAGCTGCTTTGTGACAACATCAGTTGTGAAAAGCGCTATATAAATAAATTTGATTTGATTTGATTTGATGTGTACTTCAAAACTCTTGGACGTCTTTTTAGATTATGGTACTTTTCCACTGGATGGTCCCTACGCTACTGGACTGTTTTGTCACTGGTACCTGGTTGGTTTTCCACTTCCATTGAAACCTCTTTATTAAAAGACCACGGCGTAATTTTACGAACTGCTGTCCTGAGTCGGATAAAAACAAATGTGATCTCTGCTGTAGCTGGAGATGGAGAGTTAGTGCTGGACGTCTGCATTGCGTGGCGTAGAGTGACAACTCTATTTGGACAATCAGCATTCTGCAAGGTTTACACGCCACGGTTTAGCCCCTACTGGGCTTGCTCTGAACCACGAGAGCACAGGGACTAAAAAAGAACCTGGTTCCAGGACCAGGACCAAATTTATCTGTTGGAAAAAAATAAATAGTCAAGTTGAGTAGAGTAGGGACTATGCAGAGAAAAAGCACTATTAGAGACTCTAGTATAACATGGCATACATTCCCAGGATTCGTACAATATGTTTATGGCTATATTCAGCATTTTCAGATGCCCATGAACCATGAACAATCAGCCTTAACCCTGGCCCTAACAGGAACCATAAATAATAACCATGAGCCTACCTCTAACCTTCAGAAGCGTAGCAGCTGCAGTATTGTTTTCTGTGTAACATTCACTCAAAATTTACAGCACTGTTTCTGTGATTCGTCTTCAGATACATAATGTAGTTTTTGTGGATTTTACAAAACAGTGCCACTAGTGGTTGGGAGCTCATTTAGCTTGTAAATAAATACCAAATATATGAATCTTGTCTACAAATATCTGAGGTCTGTCATGTGTTTACAAATTTCTGGACACCTTCTTAAAGTACTATAAGGTCAGCAGTTGTCTTTTTCTATTGTCAAACACTGAGACGGATGTTGTATCGTGCAACAACTGATTAGCTACTGTCTGGACTGTAAACCTACAACAGGCCCCAATATGGTAGACATTTCTGTCAAAAAGGACAACGAATACAGATATTTTATGTGGTGTTTCCTTTATGTTTTCAACAGAGACACCCTGTACTGGCCCATTGTGCGTCTACAAATGAATCACTCTGACTGGTTCCTGATAGCTTTCATTCATCATTAGCCATGTTAGAGCTTGTGAAAATATTGAAGAATTCCTCTAAACTTGTGCTTGTGAGGTTGGGTTTTCATCATCGTAATGTGACTTGGTTCTTGTTCGCTATTTTAAGCAATCAGATTTCCCCTTCAGCTATCAATAAAGAAATCAATCAAGCTGCAGGAGACGTGTCTCTATAATTAGGCTTGAGTTGGACCACCACTGCTGGCCTGGATGTGTTTGACTTTATATGAATCCTATTTTTATAAAGCTTTATGGGTGCTACAACAGACTAAGGCATTATTAGAAGGTGCTATAGTGCATGCCATAAACATTTTACTTGCTTATCAATTGTTATAATTACATGTACATAATTTATATGAAGAGTTTATGACTTGTTTTTAATGAAAAAATCATGCATTATAACAATGTCCAGGTGTATATTGTCTTTTTATGAACACTGAGTACTGTACCTCCAGTTTTTGGCTCACTGTTTTAAGGAGTGTTGTGTGTTCTCCCTGTATCTGCATGGGTTTCCTCTCACTGTCCACACACACATGTTTGTAGGTGGATTGGCTGTAAAACACTGTCTATTGGTGAGTGTGTGAGAGACCGGGTGATGACTAGAGCTCTTCCTTTATGCCCAGGGATATCAGGTAGGTTGTAGGCCCACAGTGACCTTGAGGAAATGAACAAAAGCATGAATGAATGAATGTATAATGAAAGCCAGGAATTCTAATGTTTATATATATAATGCCTTATATAATCTTGCGTATAGGCTAGGAATTGTTACAGAAAAGTATTACAGCGAATTTCCTCCTGCCTTTAGATGCACAATTTGCATAAACCTTCTTTGTGCCTACTGTACTCTACATCGCAGAGTTAAGCTTTTCCTAAGTTTTCAAACCCTTGTTAACTGATTAAATTTTAACCACTGTGCATTGGGGCTGCTTTTCCCATGTGTTCCTCCCTAAACAGCTGGTAAGCGGTGCGCATTTCTTTAGGCTAGAAAACCGCATTAAGTTGGTGTTTCCTTTCTTGCGAGACTCCACCACACCCCCACCACACCTCTTCTGACAGCAGACAAACCGAGCTTCGAGACGTGAGAGTTTAATGATCTAAAGTTTCCACTGCACTATTAGTTTTTAAATGCCACAACTTGCAAATTCTGCCCTTTGTGTCAGCAGCTGTATGAGAGTATATGCATTCCTGTGTGTGTGTGTGTGTGTGTGTGTGTGTGTGTGTGTGGACCGCAACTCTACAAGGATGGCAGCCTACTCTGCTTCTGAAAGGTGTTGCTGCCAGGAGGACGACTGCTTTGTCTTGGCCACTGGTTGACCTCCTTTTCGTGAGTATCAAAGGCAGTGTCCGGTTTTTAAAGGCCTCACTTTCTGAGAACAGGAGACTTCCGTTTTTATTTTTTTCCTTCCACTGGCCTCAAAACGTCACATTATGCCGCATCGTTCAGCATCCACACCTAATTCTGCAGAGAGGGAATGTGAGGGCAGGCCTATGTCCTCATGACTGAAATTCTCCACTCCTCCAGTCCAAGGGTTTCCAGGAAATTTTGCCGAGAGACTTTGAGGGAAAAAAACATAATATGAAAGAATAATTTCCAAGTGAGCAGACAATGTCCTCTGCCTCTGCCAGCCTCGTCACGGCCTGAAAAAAACCCTCTCTAGACAAGCGTCCGCGTCGCTGTAACACGCTGGTGCTTTGTGGAAACATCCCGGGGAAAGAGAGAAATCAGTGTCTCTTTGATGGATTTATCTTCCCTGTGTCTGGAGCTCAAAAGGCCAGTGAGGAAGAGCCCCCGCCGCTTTCCTTAAAGCAGCACCGGCATGGAGCCCTCCACCAGTGTTAGGTAACGAAGGCTTATTTCAACTCACACACACACACACACACACACACACACACACACACACACACACACACACACACACAGGGACTCTGGAGTGGAGATGGCACACCTGAGTAGCAGACCATTTGGATTAGAGTAACTGAGTTTAAACTGAATTTTATTATGATTTCTCAAGCAAAGCTGGAGCTGGGGATTCAGTTATTAGTATTCACAAAGTGCAATGACTAGAATACAGGTTCTAAACCTCAGAGCAGGCTTTTACAAACGCACACGGTAGTTGTGTGCTATCTATGAACATTTATGAACGTTCAAGACCTGCTCCACAAGCACAGAGATGTTAAAAATCAAAACAGATTCAGAACCCTGAACAGGAGGAAGCAGCTAAAGAGGAATGAATGACTTTTACTTTCATTTACCGTTGTATACACACCATACAAGCTGGAAATCTCATCAAAAACGAACTGGATCTTTGTGTCGTTTTGGGAAGGCTGTTGTGTTTTATATGTTTGCAGAAATATCTACAAAAAGAAGTATAATCAAATAAATTAGGAAACATGTAACGTGTGTTCTCTCTGTGTCTGCGTGGGTTTCCTCCGGGTGCTCCGGTTTCCTCCCACAGTCCAAAAAGACACGTTGGTAGGTGGATTGGCAACTCAAAAGTGTCCATAGGTGTGAATGTGTGAGTGTGTGTGTTGCCCTGTGAAGGACTGGCGCCCCCTCCAGGGTGTATTCCCACCTTGCGCCCAATGATTCCAGGTAGGCTCTGGACCCACCGCGACCCTGAATTGGATAAGGGTTACAGATAATGAATGAATGAATGAAAATGTAACGTTTCTACACAGTCATTTTAAATTCACCAAGTGACCTCCTGTCCATTGGCGGCACTGTTTCACAAAATTCTTTTTTTTTTTTTTAACAAACAGACAGGTTATCAAGACTACAAGTGCACATTGCAGTTGGACATACTCAGCGTTTATTTTTACATCAGTTAAAACTCTCAATGTTCATGCAGAAACCTATCCCAGCATTTCCAAAAGAGCCAGAAACTCACTGCATCCTCGCTTTGAACATTTTCACACTTTTTCTTGGCTCAGACCAAACTGTCCCAAATCCCTGTCTGTTTTTTCTTGACAGTTCCTTTATCAGAACTAAGCGACCATGCAGTTTTGTGCCTGGTGTTTTCAGCCACTGTTTGACTACAATGCTAATGCGATGATGACTCATACGTAGCTTCATATGAGCAAAATGTAGTCTCAAACCGCTGTTCTGCCATGAGCGTGGACAGGGAGAAACAAGCCACTAGCCTTAACTGACTATAGCAACTGACAATGATGTGGGAATGCACATGCACATATTTTTTATGGGGTATGTTGCAGCCCTTAGGATTGGGTTTAGGGTTAGGGTTATGGTTAGGGGCAGGTTCAACAGATTCTTCCCATTAGGTAGATCTTCTGTACATCAAGAAGGGGCAAACTGTATTTGTACACATTATATGAGTCAGAAGGATAATTTGAACACATTGTATGAATCCTGGGAATGTTATTCTAGCCAAACCTATAGAAATGTATATTGTGACCAGGCCTGCATTTCATATTTACTCTTAGAGTTGCTATTTTCTTCAGGAACGCATGGAATAAAACACATACAACACATTTAAACTGCCATTTTCCATATATGAAAATGGGATAAAAAGTGTGTAATGGTCTGCAAAGCAACACAGAAAATACCCCACCTCCACACTGCCCGGCTCTACAGCGGCCGAGCCTGTGATATACAGTAGGACAGGCCTGTAATGTCCCATATTTTACAGTGCACATTGCCTTCTTCGACACCACAATTATGGAGATGAGATTCTCACCAGTCCGTTTCAAATCGGCCGGCTGTGTCTTTGTATTACTGCCGTATTGATCTCAAATTGTCGGAGCATGTTATTCAGCCAGATACATTACAGCCATCATTGCTCCATTATCACTGTGATGGTATCATCTCCCAGCTCAGATACATCAGGGGTGGGAGGGTGGGGAAGTGGGGGAGGGCCAGGGTACTGGCTGCAGGCCCGCTATGTGTCGGTCACTTCGCTATTTTGGGACATTTGGTGTTTACTCAATAGATTGAATTCATATGTTTGTAAACAAAGTGCTTCAGGACACAACCAGGTAAAAATAACAGTCGGCAAAATTTAATCACACAGCGCAAAATATCCAGACACTGTTCAGTGAAGGGCTGCAGCACCATGTGGACTGTGGTAAACAATGTGGCTTTGGTGAAGTTGGTGAAGCAGGTAGAGTCACTGTTGCCCAGCTCCAGGATCCTGGAGGTTGTGGGTTCAAGCCCTGCTCCGGGTGACTGTCTGTGACGAGATGGTGTGTTCTCCCTGTGTCAGTGTGGGTTTCCTCCAGGTGCTCCGGTTTCCTCCCACTGTCCAAAAACACACGTTGGTAGGTGGATTAGCGACACAAAAATTGTCCCTAGGTGTGAGTGTGTGTCACCATGTAAAGGACTCAATTCCAAATTATATCCAAATATGTATCAATCCGTGCTGAGCTCAGGCTTGTATTACAAGTATATGTTTATTTGCAGGCGTTTTTGAATTGTATATTTTTTGCTATACGTGATGTTATGCGTCCTGAGGTGAAATTGTTGACCGCATCTACACAGCAAACGTTCATTCATTCATTATCTGTAACTGCTTATCCAGTTCAGGGTCACGGTGAGTCCAGAATCATTGGATGCAAGGCGGGACACACAACAAGAAGCAAACACAACTGTCTAAATGCTTGTAACCACAACATAGCTTCATTGTTTCCTTTGACACAAGCAAAACACGTAAAGCATTACATTGGAATTTTAGGTTTTATTTAGCATTTTCTGGATAACCTCCGTCTTTCTTGAGCCGTTGTGACGTCAGGATAATCTATCCTACCCTCTGAGCCGGGCTGGTTTAATGGTAATAATGTCAGAATATGAGCCTTTGGATTGGATTGAGGGCGAGATCAATGGCTAAATGTTGTGGCAGCTTTAGATGAGGGTGTTTCATGTGCGAGTGTCCAGCTCTTTTGAGAAACCTCAGCAGAATTTCCCTTGGTGCCGGTTGCAAATCTGTCATCATCTGCGCAGGAACTGGAGGAGGCAATCCAAATTAATTGAGACAGTAAGACATCAGTGGGGTGGCTCTGTCTTTGGAGCAGGGAGCCAAAAAATATTTCAGACAAATTCTAATGAAGACTCCGTGCAGCCTAATTATGCCGGGCTTCACATCTGCTTGTGCGCCTCGGTTACTTCTCCCGTATCTCTCCAGCTTTAGTGAACCTTGGAGGCCCTAGCCTTTTCTGGAGAATCCGCCCACACACTCGCTTGCTTACTCTCTCTCACGCGCACACACACACACACACACACATGCACCCTGTAATGATACTTTCTCTCTCTCTTTCTCTGCCTGACGCAAGAAAAAAAATGTGGCAAACTACCCACGGCCCCTGCAACTCTCCTCGCTGTTTTGCTGGCAGAATTCAACCAAACTGCATTCCGCCCCCTCGCCTCCTGTCTTTCTGCACTGCCTGCCGTTCCCAGACTCCCCCTGTCCCCTCCCCCAATGCCTCATCCCCTACTTTGTATACTGCCGATTGCTTCTGGGAGCTGGAAGTTGTGAAAAAAGACCCCTCCTGATTGGCCCTGGAGATGAGCAAGAGAGAGAGAAAGAGACAAACAGAAGGGGAGCTGAGAGTTGTTTGAAGCTTGCTTTTTTTGGGGGGGTGGGGAGGGAGGTGTGCAGGGAAAGCGAAGGAGACTGAAGGATGGGAGACAGGGTAGAACAGGGGCTCAGATGCTCTCCAGGGGGGTTGGCGGAGGATTTGGGGAGCAGGAGGAAAGAAGGAAAGAGAGAGAATGTGCCGTACCCTTTGCCGTCACTGGCAACTTGCACAAATTGACAGAGCTGTGCCGTAGCCACGTTCCCAGTCCGAGGCAGAGATGAGTTTGTTTCCCACTCTGTCACGTTCCTATTAGCCCGCCACCAGAAGAAGGGACTGAAGCACATGCTCCAGGGACAGAAAGAAGCCAGCGCAGAGCTCTATTCCCTACTACGACACAGCTGAAGATCTTGTTACAGAAGTATATATGCAAACTGATCAAACAATACACAGTGCTTTTGATACATGCATGATCTGGTTTGTTTACAGCTTAAAAATTAGCTTTGCATAGGCCTGAAATGTCTGTAAATGCAGTATATTACAGGCTAATCATGATGCAGAAGGAAGCATACATAATATAAAGAATTTTCTCCTAGTGAAAGCAACTAGTTCCACTGTCAAAATAGGGATTTGGACCCTGTTTGCAACAGCACCTGGATGTCTTCTTACTTATGATGTTATCATTTGTGATGAACCAGTAAAATCAACCATGTTCCCTCTACTCATATTTTACTCAGACATCCCCTATGTCACAACTCAGATACAAGGCACTTATGGCTCAGTTTTGGCACTGGAGAGTCTTATGTGAGCCAACTTTGGCTTGGGTTACAGGTTGTTTGGGTCAGAGTTGGCCCACATTTGGGCTACAACACACCTGATATCAGGCCAATTTAAGGTGGACCTGTGAGTGGAGGCAGCCAAACTCACCTAGGGTCAATGCTGGACAAGCAGATGTGGGGAAAAGAACAGCAGATGTGGGGCACATTTTGGCCCAGCATTCATTACTATCAAGGTTTGTCTTTTCCAGACTCTCCAGTCCAGGTAAACATGGGTGTACTCACTATCTATTGATCACACCGGAAGGCCACCCGTGTTGGTCGAACTCAGACGATACAACACAAATCACATTAAGGAGGATGAACATTTTCCTCAGTGATCCTAATGCCATTAGGTAAGACAGCTCCATCAGATTCAATCAGTGCAAGCTGCAGCACACGCCTGGAGTAATATTGCTGCCCGAACAAAGACTGTGCCAAGCGCTTTTGGTCAAATTTGTCCACTGCAGTCAGATGGCCATTCAAAATCGCTCTCATGTGGTATCTGGGATCCGTCAAGTCCCTTAAATCTAAATCACATCAGCCTCTGTTTGGCCTAGTACAGTTTGACATCCGTCATGCTTCTTTACAAGACTGCCTCTGAGTAATACGATGCCTGCCATAATCCAAGGATCGAGTGTCTAGGTGTGAGCCAAAACTGACAGGTGTGCATTAGAGTGCCATGCTGCCAGTCAGACAGTGTGCCACCAAGAAAAACTCCCAGCAACCAAAGGAACTACTCTCTGTCTGATCCCAAAGTGAGACTGAGTTGTATCCCAATGTCAATTCTGAGCTATAATGTCTGGAATCGAGACTAGATTTCCACTCGACTTGGACATAGCTGGGAATGGCTTAGAGGGGATGTCCTTGCCATCCCTCGCCCATCGCTTTGTCAACCAAGCCTCACACTTCGTGTCAGGTTTGCTGCTCTTCCTCAATCTCCAGAGTCCCTCTTATCTCCCCGGGCTGATACAGGCCGGAAGAGCTGGCCTCTGAGATCCTATCTCTTCCTGTGTGCTGTGTGAGCGAGCCACCTAACCTCAGCATGTTGGAGTGTGATTGAGATCTGGAAGCTGAGGGAGACTCGCGAATGAGAAATGTTATCAGAGGGTGGGAGGGCCGCTCCACAGTGCCTCAAATGTTTACCTGCAAGGTGACACTGAGATAAGACCCTCAGAACTAAACAAAAACGGCCATCCTGTCGGCTTCATCAATCTCCCATCGGACATTGCTCTGGCTTATTGTATTATAGGAGCTTTTAACAATTTACGCTAGTTTGTCAGCTAGTGATGTATAGTACAGAGGGCACAAATGGAGGCAACTGAAAGATTGAGTGGGTGTAGTTCTAAGGATCTCTAATGTCTTCTCTTGGGGACATCAATAATCCATCACCACTTTAAAGTCACATTCATGAAGCGTAAAGTCTGTCATGCTAGCAAAACTCTTGTTTTATCTCTTTATGTCCTTAACAGTTTTGTTGACAGGGACTTTTATCATTAGGAATCAAGTGTTTAGCCAATCCAGAATGCAGATTCGCCATTATCAGATCTTTTTTGTTGATTTTACGCTGTTAAGTCTGAGAACCCAAAAAGACATCAAACCCACGTTTGTTTGTATTTGATTTACTCACATAACAAGATCTCAGAAACAAAAGGAAAATCCTCTTTATTTGACATAATTAGGGATAATACAGCCTTGGCAAGCTTAGGGTTTTATTTGCGCTCATAGAAATGCTCTTCCCATCCACGCTATTGTCAGCCAGTGTGCTGTGCGGATGTCTCTATTGATTTGGGACGCTTTGCGACCAGAATCCTGCGGTGTCCCTTGAGCAGATACATGCTGTGTTGGCTGTGATCAACTGGGGGCCCTGAAATCTGGATGGATGAGAGATGGCTGGAGGCAAGAGGGGAGGAAAAACAGAAGCAGGGAGTGAAAGAGGAGGAGGAAAAACGTACAAGTGCTTTTATTTCCGCCTGGTGCAAGCAGGCAGCTGGATTAGAAAGCAACCCTCCCACCACAGACACACACACACAAAATCAACCGCCTCGACTCAGAAAAAGAAGCGCTTTGGGATCACCTGCTGAGCGGAGTCCGGGCGAGACAGAAGTCTGCTGTCGATACTTGGGGGCAGTCTGTGAAATCCCGCTCCGGGGGATGTTTCGCACCAAATAGAAGAGGGGCGGTGTTCTGGTGGCAGCGAAGAAGCCACAGGGGACTTGGAGGAGTTGGGGAAGACGAAAAAGAAAAGAAACAGGGGACAAAAAATAAAATCTAAGTGGCTACAGTACAAGCTTGACCGATTCTCTCCTTCTGTCTCACATGTCCTAGTGACATGAGCAGGCGTAACCTAAAAAACAAGTCTTAGCACAGCAACTAGGACCTGAAGACAAACAAGAGGGATTCATGGATGATCCTTTGGAGTTGCCTGCAGGTCCTGGTGTTGATCTCCTGCTGAGCTGAGAGGGTCCATGGCTGGCATACATCCTTCCCCTCCTTTCTTGCCCTCACTCCATCCAGCGGACCTGCAGAGGAAGGGAGGGAGGCAAGGAGGGAATGAGGGATGTTCACTTTGTGAATAATTGATCCCCGTCCTCAGTCCTGTGCCTGGTTGCTGGCTTGTGGCCAGGCAGAATAAGGATGCAGCAAACATGGTATGGACAATGATCATCCATTATAGATAGTGAGAGGGACCACCAGAGAGGTGTAGAAGAGGTCATTCTTAAATGATGACCTCTTTCGGACACTGATTTGCACGCTCCTGTAGCTAAATATGTGCCAACAAAAAAATGGTAGTAGAACGCTATAGTCTGTACTCTCCCACCACTCTGGAGAGGAAAATCAAGGTCAGCTCAGCCCACCCACCGGGTGATAAAAGGCCTGTACCTGCCCACCACTCAGCAGGATCCCCGGGCATGGATGGTAATCAGGTCCGTCATGCCCTCCCCCTGTTTTTTCCTCTTCCTCCTGCATGACCAAGATTTTGTAGCCATGCTGTTGGTACATCTGTAAAATTAAATCTTGCTTATTTAGTTGAGAGGAGCTGGTGGGGGGGAGGGGGGGTAAAAAAGAGCAGGGATGATTTCGCTGTAGAGGCCATTAATGATAGGAGTGTTGAGATAGGAAGAGATTCGATGCAGAATGAGATATGGCATGTGGAACAGGAGAGTGTAATCAGATTACAGTATCAGCTCCTGCCAGGGAGGGAGGTGAGCCAACGCTACTGATGTGGATGACTAAGCTTCTATTCACTGGAGCAGGCCGTCTCGTGGCGTGCTAAACAATGCTGAGGGAGTGTCAGCACAGTTAGCTGTTAATTAAAGGAAGGCAGGATGCGAGAGGGCGGCCTTGGCTCTGTTTGGGCAGAAGGAAGTGGAGCGTTGTTTTTTCTTTTAATATGGAAGTTGCTTTTGCTTATGACAGGGTTTGTTTGGTGACATTGTGGAAGAGAAACCAGGACCAGCAGCTTTTTATTGCATCTCATTTGGAGAGAACTGAAAGCCAGGGAGTCTTTGTTGACGAATGCACTTGCAAGGGGTCGGACTTGACAAAGCTTATTGGTGTTTCAGATTTCGATTCTGAGGTTTCCATTAATCTCCTCTTAAATACCCCGGCCAGCGTCGGCTACCTATTTACACTTAGAGACGAGTGACAAATTGAATCTATAAATCACGGGAGTAACATAATGATGCTGCTACATTAGGAGGACTGGCGTCCAAAGAGGGAGATGGATGGCGAAGTGGTGCTGTATTCAAAGTATGATCTAGCTAAAGGGGAAAATAAACATGGCATTCTGCATCGTTCATGCCACTGTCAGCGAGACGAACGCCAACCTGCCTAGCGCTAAAAGCACAATAATGTCATTTCCATCCGTCACCTTCCCAAATGAACCTGAGCTCGGCGGCTCTTGGGTCTCCCTCTCTCGGCTGACCTCATGCAGCGGGTCTCGTGGAGGGGAAGGCAGATTGCATTAACAGCCCACTCATCGTGGAGAAAGCTCTCCAACTAATTCAATTGCAGGTAGAGTGTGGTGGCCATTCATCTGCAGAGAGGGCCACATCCACTCGTAATCCTCCAGCACTGATTATATGCGGATATATGGTATGGAGGCCATATATGCCTTCCCCATCCTCTTCCTCCAAAACCAGTACACACTTTGCACTCGCATCAACCCCACCCACCTTCAAATGATCCATCACCATCAGAGGCAGGTCTCAGGAGCAAACCTGGAAAGATCTCTGTGTCATTTATCCTGCTTGTCCTGCACCAGGCACGGCGTAGGTGTCGTTAAGTTGGAGGCCATTGCATCTGACAGGGATTAGAAATGATACAGGGACTGAAAACAACAACAGACTTCATTCTTGTCCAGTGTTAACCATTTGGTGTCCACTGGTGAAGAATGCAAGATCCAGAGGTATGTGTCTCCACATAATCGGAAGCAGAACCTGCCAAATGCTGGCGATTTTGGCTCAGTATCCTGTCCTCCATTCGAGCTGGACAGTGGAGCAGAGCATGTGTGTGTGAGGATATGGGGACAATTGCCCAGCACCCTCCTCCTCCTCTTCCTCCATCTCCCCCCACCCCTTTCCTTCTCTAACAGCGCTCCATTACTGGAGTCTTTTCGCCTGGCAGCAGCTGTGGAGCTGGGCGGCCTGCCATGCTGGTATTGATCGGGCCTGAGCCCGCCTCCATTAGTGCCCCTGCCTGCCCCCTGAAGGAGGCAGACTGTCTGCAGGGAGCTATCACTGCCAATAAATTACCATACAGTGGCATGGAGTGTGTCACAGCAAAGGGAAGCACTCGTACAAAACATGAACGAGCACCTAGCACCTGCAGGTGAGTGCAGAACCAAGGTCCGTGGTGTGTGGGATATCTAGAACAGGATCTACTGCAAGTGAGTTCTAATTGGTACAAGTGCATTGAGTGTTTGTGTGTGTGTTTGCATGCATGGCATGTTTTCTAGCAGCGGTAGGATGTTGACTCGGATGCTAGGCACAGATTCAAACTGTACACACACACACACACGCACACACATACGCACATACACACAGCCTAGAGAGAGAGAGAGAGAGAGAGAGAGAGAGAGAGAGAGAGAGAGAGAGAGAGAGAGAGAGAGAGAGACAGAGTTGAAGGCTCATTAACATTTCATAACCTTCCTCCCTCTGAAGTTCTTTTTTTTTAATGGGGCCTAATTACTACACGCCTATTGATTCAGCGCTCCCTCTGCACTTCCTGGCTCTAGTATCATCTCTGAAAATCAAATCAAACCAGCTCCACCATGCGCTCTCCCATCTCATCACAATGGCCTTTTCATTGGCCTTTCGCTCAGCTCCGACAGCGTGAAATGCAGCCATGGAAAAAAAAGCTCAGAGCCGGCGTCTGCTTTTTCTGTGTGTGTGTGTGTGTGTGTGTGTGTGTGTGTGTGTGTGTGTGTGTGGGGAGGGGGTTATTCAAATGGACTAAAAGTTAATGCCTTTGTGGAAAATATAAAAATTGCCAAAACAGTTGGAGTAAATCGGGATTAAGGGGCTAAAGGGATAAAGCCGTAGCCAGCCGCTTGATTCCCATTGATGAATGTGCTGGAAATTAATGCTGAACGGAAGAAATGCATAGAAATTGACACTTAAACAGCACAAACCGTCCCCCCATTAATTCTACAGCCTTGGAATTGGAGATAAGGATGCAGCCGGGTGTTGGGAATGTGCATATGAAAACCTGGTCTCAAACCAGAATGAGCTTTTTCGATGTATGGGAAACACAGATCGACAACAGAACAACACACAGCACAGCTTATTAGCGTATTCCTGAAGGTGCTTGTGAGGCCAGTCTGCTGGCAGAATGGAAACTGACATGGATAGCTTTAATTAATATCATTCTGTAAGAAGTTAGGGTAGTCATTTTGCCTGGTGGTTAGGGAAATGGGCTTGTCCCCAGAGCCGGCAGGTCATGATGGAAGTGCTCTTGAGCGAGGCACCTAACCCCCAACTGCTGCCCAGGTGACATGCCTAGGGCTGCCCAACGTTCCGGGCATGTGTGCTCACTGCCCCCTAGTGTTCACTAGTGTGTGTGTAAATGTGTGTTTCACTGCACGGATTGGGCTAAACGCAGAGAACAAATTCCTCTGTGTGCAATTCTAATTCTGATTCTAATTCTTACACGTATATAACACCTAAACTACAATCAGGTATAGACGTATTTATACTGAAGCCTGCTGTTTTATTTACTTTTTCAGAACTCAGAAATGCTTTAAAGTACAGACATTATCCACAAATAACAACAATCATCAGGACTGCTTCTATCCAATCAGTCCACGACAATTAACATCAGACCAAGCCTTCAAAACTAAGGAAAGTGTTACCTTACAAACATGAAGCACACCTCAGAGCAATTTTCAGGACGTCATCTATCAAACACAGCTCCAAATATTACCTACAGTCACACCACCACCATTATTGTTAATCTAGGGTGACCAGACGTCCTCTTTTACCAGGACATGTCCTCTTTTTTAGACTTAAACAAATGTCCGGGCGGAATTTCTCAAACGTTTTTGTTTTTGTAGAGTGTACATAGAATTTCGAGAAACGTTTCGTTCACAAACTAGTCCCGCCCTCCCCTACTCCGTTTGGTTCGCTTGAGTGAGAAGGGGGCTTGGTGAAGTAGCCTAAAATCTTCTGATTGGACGGTCTGACTGTAGAGCTACTGTTATTGGTCGATAACCTTCTCTGTAAACATTTAATTGGTCAGTCTGCAGGTAAGTGCATGACCCCCATGAAGACAACATGAGGAAGTTAATTATATTTAATTGTAAAAGGATTTTATCTGTGTTTTTAAAACAATTGTCCACACTAACCATGATTTTGAAAATATCTGTGTCAACAAAACGTTTTTTACATACTTTCTTAACATTCCTCAGGAATAGTAATGTCTTTCTCAAAACCACCGCACCAGCTGCTAATTTCCTGCACAAAATCATCATTCACGTTAAGGGTTGTACATTCAGAGAGATGTATTCAAATGAACTGACCTCAGTACCCTGGCGCCTCCACGGCACAGTGTGATGTACGAGTAAAGCTAAAATTAGCTGCAAACATGTACCCAATCCACAAATCATCAAGGCTACACAACTAGCTGAACGGCTAGATATGTTTCAGGCTCATTCTGAACATGCTCTGCTAATGTAAACAAAGACAGACATGCGCTGCACATTTGCGTTTTTCAGTGACCTGTAATGCCATTTTAGTGTGGATGGAAAGGTAACACACAGACAAATACCTCTGCTTTTAAAATATCTGGACATGTGTAGACAGGGGCATTAGACTCTTTAACCCCTTCACCTGTGACTATGTTCTTCTTTGTGATGGAAAAACCTCACCAGGCCCAACTAATGCAGGGTCCACTAATAAGAACTCATCTCCATACTAAGTAGAACCCCTATTTCTCAGGGTAAAAGTACAAACAGTGTAAATGTACTTTTAAAGGTACAGCAGTGGTGTTAAAATCCAGGTGTGTTCCCTAAAGGTACATTACATTCACTTCTCCAGAAGGAGAGGGGGATATCTGTAATCTTTCATTAAACAAATGTGTCAAATAAAAGAAAATAATATAAGTCCTGGAGATGAAATGGGGAAAATGGAATCAACACAACTTTTAAATATACAATAATAATAGGATAAGGTTAATTATTGTCCCTAATTAAAGGTAATGAATGTGAATCTTTGAGGGTACCACTACAGTGATTGTGTTTCTGGCATTATATGTTGAGCTGCTAGTAAGCAATGAGGAGTGCAACGGCAGCCCATTACAGTTCTCTTCCCAAAGTACTTCAGCTTTCACATTTAAAATAATATGTAACCACAAATAAGCCAACTGTTTACTTACAACCAAGACAGCTTTGTTAATGACTTTCATACACAATATTCAAATTAAATATACGTAGAGTTTCCAATGGGAGTTGCAGTGCATTTGATGGCTCCAGCCTCCAGTTCATTAAGGTGCAGATATTTTGCTCTGGGTGGAATACTGTCAAAGTGGCAGTAAGGGGTCTCTGAGCGAACCCCCGAATCCCAGAAGTATGTAGTGTGTGTGTGTGTGTGTGTGTGTGTGTGTGTGTGTTTGTGTGTGTGTGCATGTGCGTGTTTTATTACAATAACAGTGTGTGTCCCGCCACAGGCCTTGTCCCTTCTCTTTCCTCTCCTGCAGTGAAGATGGGTGACTCCCCCCCCTCAGTTCAAAGCCTTGTCTCCCCCCTGCTGGCTCCCCGAGAGATCTGGGACGCTCCTCCAGCTGACATCATCAGGCCCATTATGGATCTAAACACCACTATTAACGCCCCGGGACACAGCAGCAGCATCCTGGGGAGGAGAGTCCGGGAGAGGTGGGGGGTGGGGGCTGGAGGGTGAAGACAGGACGAGGAGGGGGCCATTGGCTCTAAGGGGGTCTTTAATTTCAGCATACATGTGTTTACAGAATGAGGGTCCGTGTGATTGCGTAGAAGACGAATGGAACTATTGGCCATGGGTTGCCAGAGATTTTCTTCATAATGATGCAAATATGAAGCAGTTTAGTTGTGACCCACTCATCGTCACGTGGTAACCCACGAGGGTGTATGGGTGAAGAACCCAGGCTCTCCTAGAACTGTGTTTTTCCAAACCAAGAACCATCAAGGAACCTTCTTTCCTAAGGGAGTATGGAACCATCATCTCATCTCTCATCTTGCCTTTCGGTTCCCTCATGCTTCTTTCTTTTCCTTCTATGGCGTGAGTGACAAGCATCACTCACAGAGAAATTCCATCTCTTTAGGATCTATAGGAAGCAGAGAGCTTGCGGCTGGAGATAGAGTCTTGTAGGAGGTTTCTGCTCATGCTTCTGAAGGTGGATCCCACCAATAGGAGACAAAAAAAAAGTGTGGAAAAGTGCGTCACATCAAATCCTCTCCAAAAGCAGCACCCTCCACCAATGAAGGCTTTCCCTCAAACATGGGGAATTGCTTTTCTTCCCCCCAGCACGCACACACACACACACACACACACACACACACACACACACACACACACACACACGCACACATATCCCAAACCTCATAACCCCAGCCCTCCCTCCCACCCCCTCCCAATCTCAAGCTCGCACAAAGAACAGCGGCGGAATAATGCGCCGCAGATGTCATCCCGCTTATCAGAGTGTTGGCACCGAGGCTGAGGAGTCAGCCGGCGCTTTTATACATAACAAACCCTTCAGAATCAGACACAGGGATCTGTCGGGGCCCCGAGCGATGGAATGTGACAGGCTCCTGTCAGACGGATGGATTTTCACATTTGCCGGGGTCGAGTCAGCTGGAGCAGCGAGTGAGAGGGGAAAAAAAAAGAATTACAGAGTATCTTTCTTTCTTTTTTTAACCCCGACCTAAACCCTCCTCCTCTTCCCTCTTCCTCCCCAAAGCCCCCCCTTCCTAAAGCCACCCTCTAACCGGATCCAAGGCTGTCTACGGGGGAAGCGTGTAATCCGTTTGCCATGCATCTTTATTTATTTTTTTCCCCCCACAGTGCAAAATGAGCATAATTATGCAGTAATGAGGGGTACAATGGAGCGCGCTTTTCTATTACGCCGGCGCCCGTGCCAGCCGAGTGCTGAGCGCCAGGGGGCACAGTTCACGGACGTCCCGCACTGTAAACATTCGACTTATTAAATTGCAATTGCAAGAAAGCCCAGAGATGGTTAAGATCCTATTTTAAATAGTTCCTTTTATCTCTATCCTTTCTCCAAGACAACCACCAGATCAGACAGAAAGATCCTGGAGACTTCACTCTAATTACATTGTGGCCCCTGAATGCACCTGTTTATGGTCCACAGAGTGGGTCCCCTGAATGAAAGGCGAATGAGTGTGGGGATTTTTCTGCCGGTGTGAATGTGTGAGTGACTGGGTGAGCATCTGAAACTGTCCACTGGTGTGTGTATGTTTGACAGGGTGAGTGTGTGAAACTGTCCACTGGTGTGAATGTGTGAGTAACTTGGTGAATGTGTGAAATTGTCCTCAGATATGTGTGTAAGAATGATTGGGTGGGTGTGGGGATTTTTCCACCTGTGTGAACGGCTGAGTGACTGGGTGAGTGTGTAAAACTATTCACTGGTGTGTGTTTGTTTCATTGGGTGAGTGAGTGATTGACTGGGTGAGTGTGTGGAACTGTCCACTGGTGTGTGTTTGTTTCATTGGGTGAGTGAATGAGTGAGTGACTGGGTGAGTGTGTGGAACTGTCCACTGGTGTGTGTCTGTTTGACTGACTGAGTGAATGAGTGACTAGGTGAGTGTGTGAAACTCTTCCCTGGTGTGTGTTTGTTTCATTGGGTGAGTGAGTGAGTGACTGGGTGAGTGTGTGGAACTGGGGGGGTGGGTCTATAAATGTAAATCAGTTCATTGAGAGCCAGTGAAAATTCTCCTCCTTTTAGAGAATCTTACTTGTGCTTGACCTCTTTGCGGTGATTGTGATCGGTTCAACACGCACCGTATGTTCATCCCGAGACACAAATACCAAATCTACCGAGTCCATAATTGCCTGATTTCATAGATCAAAGATGGAAGCAGGGAACGTGGTTTGGAATCCATCCATTTCTCAGATGTTTGCAGTAATCCACCGTTAGGACCAGAAGGGTGTAGTGTTACTGAGTGGGATGTTAATGGCAGAAGCATATGGCTGCTATGAGGCCTATCGTTTCAGATGGCTTCAGGGGGCTCCTAGTGCTGAGCTGATAAAACAAGAGCCATGCAGCGATTACATAAGTAGAGAAGAGCGCTGCCATGTACGACACTCTCAGCATGCGGCCGAGACGCATGGCATTTAACCTGTACAAGCTCCTGACCTTAGTACACGTCCCCTCCTTAAAGCAGTGCGCCAGAATCCAGCTTCAAAACACAGAGTCCATTACTAGAACCACAGTGCAGGGAAAAAACAAACAAAACTAAACAACAACAAAAAAAAAACCAAACAAACAAACAAAAAAAAAAGGTTAGTACATTTTGTTCCAGATTTGGGAGATCATACTTAGAGACCATTTTGAAAGCAGATTTTTAAACCATTCTCACATTCAAATTTGGCTCTTTGATCTTTAATCACAGAGATTCTTTCACATTTCTGAAACCTTTGAAGACAATGTGGACTGTAGAGGGTGAAATACCTCCAATTCCTGCAACAGTGCAATGCACTTTAATGATACGTAGGTGGGTCGCGGTGGGTCTGGAGCCTACCCAGAGTCATAGGATGCAAGACAGGAACACACCCTGGAGGGGGCACCAGTCCTTCGCAGGGTGACACGCACTCACGCATTCACTCTCACACCTATGGACACTTTTTGAGTCGCCAATCCACCTACCAAGATTTCTTTTTGGACCGTGGGAGGAAACCCACACAGACACAGGGAGAACACACCACACTCCTCACAGATAGTCACCTGGAGGAAACCCACACAGACACAGGAAGAACACACCACACTCCTCACAGACAGTCACCCGGAGGAAACCCACACAGATACAGGGAGAACACATCACACTCCTCACAGACAATCACCGGGAGCAACCCCCAGATCCCTGGAGCTGTGTGAATATGACACTACCACCTGCGCCACCATGTCGCCCGAGGACCAAGATAAACATGAGAAAATGAGAGCAATGAAATAAGAGAACCAAGTGAAACGGCAAAATCGAGGGTGGAAACTTGAGTGAACCCTGCATTTTTGCTAAATTTTGTGGATCAAAGGATTGTGAAACTGCTCTTGTTCCAACATGTTTAAAACATGTCATAGGCATTAATTTCAGGACCGGTGCCTACTGTCAAATATCAGTACAGTTTTCATTTAAACGCAGGTAACATTTATTAACAAACTGTTATGTTTTTATTAGCACTTTCCTACAGGTTTTCCTAGCAGAACGGAGGGCGTTTGTGGTGCCTGCTTTTTGATGATTGGAAATTCAGATTCCCTGGTGTTCAGTTACCTCTGCTCATGAATGCATTATGTATACGTGGATGTAACCTTTTGCAGAAGCTGCACTCTGTCTCAACCGTGGAGATTAAAAAGACTTTCAAAGGAGGTTAATCAAGTCCGTTCCCAAACACAGATTAGTTCCTATCTGCTGCAGTCCTTACTCTTTTTGGGATTTATTCTGATCTCTAATCTTTGTTTTGTGACAGTCGTATTTCACTGATATTGAATAGACTGAAGGGTGGCACAGGGAGTGTCGTAGTCACACAGCTCCAGGGACCTGGGGTTTGTGGGATCAGGCCCTGCTCCCTGTGTCTGCGTGGGTTTCCTCCGGGTGCTCTGGTTTCCTCCCACGGTCCAAAAACACACGTTAGTAGGTGGATTGGGGACTCAGAAGTGTCCATAGGTTTGAGTGTGTGTTGCCCTGTGAAGGACTGGCGCCTCCTGCAGGGTGTATTCCTCCCTTGCGCTCAATGATTCCGGGTAGGCTCCGGACCCACCGTGACCCTGAACTGGAGAAGTGCTTACAGACAATGAATGTATAGACTGACAGTGCTTAAAATTCACACCATTTTGTTTTTAAAATATCCTGAGAGGTTTTTAATGTGTATCATCCGTCAGCAGGTTTCAGCCCCCCAAACTTCTGCCATATAATTGAACCCAAACGTTTTTGGGCAGAAAACCTGGACAGGTGAGATATAACATTAATCCCTCCCCAAGGCTGTCTGTTACAGCCACCAAAGCAGGAAATCCCTCCTATTTCCACATCCCTGCTGTAGCCTAGGCATCATTCAGGAAAGATTTGGACACCTGCGCCTCTCTTCTCTCCCTCTCTCTCTCTCTCTCTCTCTCTCTCTCTCTCTCTCTCTCTCTCTCTCTTTCTATCTGTCCCCTGTATGGTGGCCTTTCGCTCCCTCTTTACTTCCCTAACAGACACGGTGACAGTATGTCACCTCTACACCCGTCTCCCTCAGCGGCGCCATCCCAATCCCCCTGACACTTTGGCCCTTTGAGAAAGGTGTCCACCCGTCCCTTCCACAGGCGAGATGTAGCCTCCTTTCAGTTTGTGCGATCTGGGTTTTGACGAGCATCCAGCTTCAAACATCCAGACACATGTCTCGCCCTTTTCCACTTTGGCTCACGATCGCTAAACTGTTCAAAAGCAGAGAAGAAAAGACCAGAAAACAACTTGCGCTACGAAGGAGTTTCATGAGGCAGTCGTTTCAAATCAGCCCTGACGTCCTCTGTTGGGTTTTGTGAGTCGATGCTTGGGCACCTTAGCGCTCCGCCGTTTGCTCCAATCATCCTCCTTCTCTTATTTTTTCTTTCTCAGTTCAGCTGAGGTCTGAGTGCATGATTTCCACCATGCTACAGTACGGTGGCTGTCACTCAGGATTTCTCATCCCGTTTGTCACAGTTTTTTTTTCCCCCTCCACCTTTTTTCTACTTCTACTTTTTTTTTGTAGGTGGCACATTATTCCGCCTCTCTGCATCTCCACGCCTCCATGTGCAGGCAGGGACCACTCGAGGTGATAAACACTATGACTGCTATTTCAGCCCCGTATCACGTGGATTACAGCTATTCCCTGGCTCTTTGAGGGGGTGGGTAGGGGGAATAGAGGGAGCCTGAGCAACTTAATCGCATGGAAGACAGAGAGGCAGCCTGCCACTTCATTTCGCCACTCTACCTGTTAAGGGAAGCTGTACGGCTATAAGCAACGGCGCTCAGAGCTGGAAGCAATATTTCCAGCTCTGGCATATGCCTCCGGATCCCCTGCTGCTCAAAATTGAGCCAGGAAGGAGTACAGTAACCTGCTGCTGGATAACTGTAATGCACGGTCGCTCTCAGATTAAGGCTTTGAACATGATTGCACCCGCATGTCCTGTCCGGAAGTCTATTTTCTTAAACACAGAGCAAGGAACCTGCTGTCCGTTTCCATTTATACGACCCCTTGCATTTATTGGTCGTCTAAGGTCACGGCTACTTTAACTTCAGTCCCGAGCATACTGCTTAATCTCCAGCGATTCCCCTCGGCCTTTTGTCTCAATTTGTCGCTTGACAGTGAGGCGCCCATCCGACTTGGGCCGCTCGGACACGTGTGGCAGATCATCAGAATTCCGCTGCCTAGCCTTGTGCCTAAAATGTGGCAGTCAGTCCAAATTTTACAGCCCACAGACTCTCTTGGCTCTCGTGTCGGCTGGAGGTCCAAGCACCGCTCAGTTCCAATTTCCCTTTCAGCGGACTGAGAAACGTATTAAACTGATTGAGCTCGTTTTCATGCTTTGATTCAAAACTGTGGTTAGACCTTATTTAGTTAAGTACTATCTGAATCGCCTTACATTAGTGCCGTCGGCCAGTTCCCGACACAGAAATTTCACATAAAGGGAGCCCTTTCATAAACCGGTCTTACTGATACAACTTAATTTGACTATTAGTCCCCTTTCTTGCTTGGAGATTAAGCGCTTTGTTCACGGTGATAGTGGGCAGTAAACTCTCCAGTGAATAATTACTTTCCTCACTCCGGCACAGAGATCAAACCCGTGACTGAGAGATAGGCAGCCTGCCTTATTGTGTGTGCTGCCACCACGGCATCTCGTCTCATGCTGCTTTGAGTCGGAAGACATTTTGAAGTGTGGTGCTTTCTTCACCTGAACCCCTCCAGAGGGTAGGCCTCGGGAGTCCTTTTAAACACATGTACAGCACTTTGCTGGAAATGCCACCTCAGACCAGCGCATCTCATAACTGATCTCTTGTGTACAATGCTGTTTCTCAGCCGTCCAGTCATGCCGGGAGATGAGAGTGAGAATCCACCCCCCTCCCACCCCCCCAAGGCCAATTTACTAGACCCCTGATGCTGTATTGCGCTGTGATCCGTCAGGCGGTCACTGGAGTCTCCTGGTGATAGACAGAGCAGTGTTCCACTCCAGCGTCTTCCTCGGCAGAGACTGAATTAAAGAGTCCCCCCGTTTGCAGACAGCCGCTTGGCCTCTCTCTCTCTCTAGCTCTGTCTCTCTCTCATGCTGCCTGTCCTCACCACACTTCATGATCATGTCTTGTGCTGAGCTGGTGGAATGGGCTTACCCTTCTTCATTAAGTTGAGCACAAGGGGGCTAATCCTCGGCCGAGCAGTGGCGGATTTGTGCTTTCCGCAAAAAAGTCTGAGCTCATGACTCCAAATTTTAGATATCGCCCTGGAAAGTTCCAGCGCCGTCTAATCCTCGCACTAGTTTGCCGTTTGCCTCTCTATCCTCGGGTGCAGTCGAGAGAGAGAGAGAGAGAGGTGCGGAAGGGCTCCCTGCTATTGGCAGAACCAGAGCCGAAGCTTGTCCTTGGCCCAGCGAGGTGCTGCCAGTGTTCATGGGCACATCACTGGGCTGGGAGCCATGCGAGGACCTTTTTTTTTCCCTTTGTTATTTGTGTATGAGTGTGCACTGACAGCTACAACACAAACGAAGTAAGGGCTTAAAAAACATGCAGAAGGGTAGCCACACATCCACATTACATTCCCACACATCCTTAAGCCGTCAGCGGGAGCTTGCGTCCTCTGCCTGGAATTACAACAACGGATGAAGCCCTAAGAACTCAGTGGGAATTGCGTGGCGACGTTCCCGTCTGCGGCAAAGATGCAGGGTCACGCCAGGTTCCAGACACAGCAAATCCATTACTTCAGGAGTCCTATGACCTTTGTGGAAATGGATTTGTCATGTTACAAATCCTCGCTCTATTCCCTGCCAATGAAACAGCTTGAGGTTAGCCACTCGACATTCCCCGCGTCTGCCCTTACCTCTGGAATTTTCTTTCCTGTCAATAGCTGTGTCGGATTATGAGCCTCAGAAGCTCTAATGATCTTCAGAGTTGTGTCTGTCACCAACCCTCACAAAAACTAGGAACAGTTCTTTTAGTTATATTTTTTAACGTTCATTAACATTATTAAGCCACACATTTTATCAGCTCCAATGAGCACGCAGGAACACTTTGTAGTTCTAGAATAACAGACTGTAGTCCACCTGTTGCTCTGCATACTTCCTTAGCCTCCATTCACCCTGTTCTGCAATGTTCAGGACTCGCAATGGACGCTCACAGACGAGAAAGGATGTGGGTGGTGGGTCAGGCACAGACGAATCGATCAGACACAGCAGCTGCTCCTGGAGTTTTTAAACCCTGTGTCCACTCACTGTCCACTCACCCCTACCTCATTGGCCAGGGACGGCTCCTGGCAGAGCCCCAGCACAGCTATGGCGAAGTAGGGCTTGATCATCGTTCATTCCGTGTGGAAAACAGAGTGTCATATTCAATCACTGCTGTATGCCACATGGGAAAAAAAATGATGTAAAGGAATCATTTAGAGAACCACTGCTTTGGCCGGTTGTGAGGATTCACGTGGAGAGCTGTTGTGTGTGTGTGTCTCTTGCTTTGCGTTTGTTTTCCCTCACTCTGTGTGGGTCTAAAAGTGCTGAGTGTTTCCAGTAGATTTTAAAGTGTGTTACTGAGGCCACGGCCTTTGTCTGGAGCCCAGCGGTCGAGTTCCAGCCAGTGATGCAGCGGCCAAACGATGCAGCGACCTTAAACCTTTCTTCTCCGTAAAGCACAGCCAGTCTAATGGAATTCAAGGTGACAAGTTCATCTCCTCTTGTAGAGAGCCCACTCCGCTGACCTAGTTTTCCTGCATTGTGCCAGTTGTGCACACACACACACACACACACACACACAAGGAAACACAACTCTCTCCTTTGTCGGAATTAACCCCACTTTGGCAAGTGAAGGAGAAAATGTGTGCCTACCCCATTTCACCCTACCCCTCCTCTTCCTCCTCACCATCACATCCCTCAGTCCCCCTGCCATCCCTCGGTTCACTCCAGCACTGGGCAGGGTGCCATGGGAAGAAGAGACTGGTGTGAGCTAACGGAGATCCTCTACGCCTCCAAGGCAGCGACCCCGCTGGCGGCGGAATAACTAATGAAGCGTGACGACCTGGAATCGGGAATGTTAGACTAACACTGATGAAAAATTCAGCGGGTGATCCCGATAAAACCGCTCATATTTTTTTAAAAAGCACCGTCTGCTTAAAACACACACACACACACACACACACACCAGAGCATGACGAGAATCCAGTGGAGGCCCAGAGAAAAGTGTTACACAAGTGCTCGGTAGCCTGTAAGAGGCGTCCAGATGCTGGAAGCATTGGCGTGGAGAAGAGCCGCTCTCAACCCATGTCTCACAAGGGCACAACACCAGCTAAGATTCCGAGGGCATGCTGGGAGAATCTTCTTTCAGCTGCGGAAAAAGGGAACGTGGAAAATGCACAGGCCCCTTGCTCTGATGCCCCTCACCCAGCCATTTTTTGCTGAGCGAGAGCGAGACAGGGAGAGAGTGCCCACACCATGTGTGTGTGTGTGCTGGATGTTTTCTTGCGGCGTGTGTGGGTGGCTGTGTGTGGGAGTATGGGTCCGTGCCCAGAATGCCACACTGTCCCATGTGCATCTTCGCAAGGAATCTTGAGCTTAGGAGGGGGGCCTGGAGGTTTAAATTAGGACCGGTTGGTACTGTATCCATGTCTTTCAGGGCATTCTTCCTTCAAGCCTGCACACTCACACCCCCCCGGGGCTCAGTCGGAGATGTGGGTGAGGTACATGTGCAATCCAAGCTGGGGGGTGGGAAACGTGTGCAGAATTCCAGTCAGCCCTCTCAGACTTCCTTTTTCGATTGCACAACAAAAGAAGCACTTAGTTTGTGCTTGTTTTTTATTTTCTCCTGGGTATTTATTTTTTGCCGTTCCAAGTCATTGCCACATGTTGAGAAACAGTTTGCTCACCTTGGCAAGTCCCAGAGGTGCGCTGCAAATTTTTGCTGGACGTGCACCAATCCTAAAAACCCACATCAAGAAATCCAGATGTGTCTGGATATGTTCTGGGCCGTCGACTTTCTTCCAATGGGTTATAGTTTCACACACACTCTCAGTCCTTATCCACACTGATCTGTTTATTTTTAAAAACAGATATTTTCTTCTCTCTGTATTAGAAAATATCCCTGTTCAGGCGAATACAAAAACGGCTGCATTCTGATCCAGTGGGGGGCATACCCCCCTACACCACAAAGCATGAGACAAACGTTAACATGAGAGGTGTTCATTCCAAATCACTCCATGCTCTCTATGTGGTGCACTACAGAAGTTGTGTAGTCACTCAATCTATATCTTAACAGTGCATTAAATTTCTAATACAGCATAATGTATGTTTATTTATAAATGGGAATCTGAAATCTAGTGCTAGCTGTGTGTATGTTGTAATTTAATGTCTTATGAACTTTACTATAGAGTGTGTGAGTGACTGGGTGGGTGTGTGAAACTGTCCACAATTGTGAGTGTTTGAGTGACTGGGTGAGTGTGTGAAACTGTCCACAATTGTGAGTGTTTGAGTGACTGGGTGAGTGTGTGAAACTGTTCACAGGTGTGAGTGAGTGAGTGAGTGACTGGATGAGTGTGTGAGTTTGTCAGTGACTGGGTGAGTGTGTGAAACTGTCCACAGGTGTGAGTGAGTGAGTGACTGGATGAGTGTGCGAGTTTGTCAGTGACTGGGTGAGTGTGTGAAACTGTCCACAGGTGTGAGTGAGTGAATGAGTGACTGGGTGAGTGTGTGTGTGTGTGTGTGAGTGACTGGGTGAGTGTGTGAAACTGTCCACAGGGGTGATTGTGTGAGTGACTGGGTGAGTGTGTGATGCCCTGCGATAGAGAGGTGCCCTTGATGGGTGCTCCCCAGGTGCTGGGATGGATGGTGGCTGCTCCAATGGTGTGTGTGCTCACTGCTCCTTGTCAACTAGTGTGTGTGTGTGTGTGTGTGTGTGTGTTCACTGATGAGTTAAATGCAGAGACACAGTTGCACTGTACCTTGAGCAATGACAATTAAAAAATGTGTTTTTTTAAATATTTCTCTCACTTGAGACACTGACTGTTGTCATCTCAGTCTTGAGTCTTGTCAATCAGAGTCGTTCACTGATGTACCCTGCTGCCACATCTCTGAAGTGATCTCCTCTGGCCTGTGCCAATTTTCCAGAGCTCCTTGGCCCCCTCATTCACACTGCAGCATGCATGCTAACGGCCTGAAGATGACTGAAACGATAAGAATATACCCAAATATGAGTATAAGCCTTGAATAATGATCACCGACTTGATTTACATGTCAATCCGAGGTCTGCTTTCTGTTCCAGCTGGTAATGAAGGCAGGCGGTTTGCATTGAGAGACCTCCATGCACATACTATATAAAGAGGAAGATCATTATGCGCAAGCAATCTATATTCTCAGCACCACACTCTTCTCACTCTGGATTCTCCAGACCTCCTTCACATCCTTAGACACAAACCTCTGCATCCATCCACCCACTTCCATGCGAATGCGCACTGATTCTCCTACGCATGCACATATGCAACAGGGATTCTTGCAATATGCTACAGTGCAACAAAGAGCTCAGTTAATTAAAGACGAGAAAAAAAAAAAACCCACACAGCCGCCGCATGTTGCGCAAAACGCAATCATCCCCAGCGTCTCAGAACACACTCACCCACATTTAGCAATCAGAACCTAAACCTGGTGGAGGTAATGTGGATATTAATCACTGCACATACATTCACACCCACACAGACTGTTAGAATAAAGTTCTGAGTAGGTACATATAATGTAATGGTGCTTTTCCACTGCATGGTGCCTGCTCAACTGGACTATACTGGACTCCACTCTCTGTTTGGTTGCTGGCCTCTGGTTGGTGGTCCACTACCACATGTATCCGGTGTCGTCTCAAAACCCCATCTCTAATGGGAATGGTGGCAGTAACCTTAAGTGTTGTTTACTCATGGTGTTTTGGCCTGTTGTTGTTGTTGTTGTTGTTTAGGACTGAACACAGCTTCGTCATCAGTTCAGACAGATCAGTAGAGTTTATTCCTATCTTCTTGCAGCATCCTCTTGCTGGATATTTTCATCAGCCACTGATCCAAGGTGCATTTGAACTTCTTCAAAAGACCACGGCGTAACTTTACGAGCTGCCGTCGTGAGTCGGATAAAATCAAATGTGATCTCTGCTGTAGCTGCAGATTTTTTTGCGTGGCGTAGAGTGACGACTCTCTCTGGACAATCAGAGCTCTGTAAGGTTTACACGTCATGGTTTAGTCCCTACTCGGCCCGATCTGAACAGGGACTAAATAAAGAACCCGGTTCTAGCGACCAGGACTAGATTTAATTAATGGAAAAGCAAGAAAGCCAAGAGGAAGTGAGTATGTGTCCTCAAAGGTCTGATTCTGTGCCTTAAGAATGTTTACCACCACCTAATGTGATCCACCGCCTAAATCATACCTGCACTGTGGGGATCCAGGGCATTGAAGAACAGGGGGGAAGGGGAATCACAAAGTATGCAGAGCCACATATGGACTACAAAATGACACTTTAAAATGACTCTAAAAATGACTACTCATCATGTACAGTTGAGGGGACCACCATAGCGACAGTTTCTCCTGAAAAATGCTGCAGAGGCTAATGGGAGAGAGTGCTGTAAGATTCTGTCGCATAAGTCGGACAGTTGTACGAATCTGAAAACGCCCCCCTGATCCCCTAACACTGAGACCCCCGGTCTTGCCATTGGAGCCTGCTGTTGCTATGCTGGACCATGAGGAAAAAAAAATGAAAGAGAAAGAAAGATCCCCAAGCAAACAAGCGGCATTCAGTGCGCCTGCAAATACGTGTCATCAGCTGCCATGTGCTGTGCCACATCAGGCGGGGATTACAGTTTGTAAACGTGGATATTCTGTGACAAATTTAGAACGGTCACTCAAAAGGTTGCTCGTCGCCCATAGCTGAGTTTCCCTCGTCATTTATTTTTTTTTGGGTGGAGGTGGCGGTTGGTGCACGAAGGGGGTGTTGTCAGTGTTGCATCTGCTGCCACTTTCACACCTTCAATTTGGGAGTCTGTTGACAAAAGTGACACCGACTTATCTCCGCCACCCCCCTGCACCCTCCCAAACACACACACAGAACCTCACACACACCAACCCTTGTCTTGAAGTGTGCGCCAAACTCAGCTCTACAATCAATGGCAAGAACAAAACACGCGCTCTGTTTGTTTTAAAAGTTTCCAACACGAGTTACGCTACATATTACATGAAGGTGCCTCCCAAATGTTTGATCAGGCAAACAAATGCATCACATCGTCAGGGTAATGATGTCCCCGTGTGTCTCACCGCCACCTGTTCCATTAATAAGGCATGATGCCGGAGAGGTGGAACGGGAAGGATGTCGACCAGGCTGCAGATCCTGCAGGAGAAAAAAAAAAAAAAGAACAGAGAAGATGCAGGCGCCACGCTAACGATGCAGTCGACAGCGGCAGGAGCTTTGAAGCCTCTCCCAGTTGTGTGTGTGGTAGTAAACTGGAGGAACACTCTGTCACTGTCAAGTGCCAAATTTGCAGGGAAGGATGAAGCTTGGAAGAATCGAACGGAGAGAAGCGGGATAGAATATAGTAATAACACAAGGCCCTCGGTGGCATCTCCTGGGTTTTTTTTCCCTGGTTGTTGTTGTTGTTGTGACTCTTTCGGGAAGGTGCGGAGGTAAACCGCGTCTGAATTATCCTCGTTTGCTGAATTCGTTCTCAGAAGCAAATGTGATCCCTCATTGCTGTTTTCCTCACCTCTGCCTCTACTGTCTAAACGGCTGGAGCTCCTGAGTGTTTACCTATGAGTCTCTTAGCTGCCAAGCAGGGGTTAACGTGGACTGTCATGGGGGCTTACAGTGTGCAAAACAAAACTGTTCATAATGTAAATGGCATGACACCAAATTTACACCCTAAGAAACTTCATGGTTGTGTCTTACTCGTCCACACCTTTCAGAATCCCCAGTGAGCGCCATCTCTCCTATGAATACAAGTATTTATTTTAATAAAAACAGCACCCTGGGAATTCAGAATTTGTAATCGATCCACTGCTGGCACCACTTCATTGAATTTCTAAATATACTCTGCAATCTACCCAAGGAATGGTAGGAAAAAACAGTGTCAGTTCATGTTAGCAATAGCCTTACCCCATGGTCTTCAAACTACGACCCGCAGCTTTCATTTGACTGGCCCCTTTAACTACAGCAGCACTGTTATTTATTTATTTATTTATTTATTTTTTGTTTGGCCACTGTATCTCTCTAAACGAACAGTATTAACAGTAGCTATAGAGGAAAATAATAAAATAAATGTGACCACCGGGTACAGCAGCATCTCCAGTCCTGCTCTTTTGGAGGTTCAATATAGGTGCATTTCAGAAACAGACCAGTCTCCCTGCACACACATAAACATTCCACCATAAATCACACTGTAGAAGAGGAGCAAGATGCCCTCCAGTAGTGCACATTGACTTTACATTGTCAAAACAAGACTAAAAAACATTGAACTGTTTATTTGCTTTAAACGTTTGAGGACCTCTGCCTTTCACAACAACAACAACATGCTGCTGTTTCTAACCTTTAGGAATTTACCGCTAGGTTTCAGTTAAAGCAACACATTAGCAGTTTTTTAGTAGTATTCCATTCATTCATTAATTCATATTCTGTTACCCTTATCCGGTTCAGGGTCACGGTGGGTCCAGAGCCTACCTGGAATCACTGGGCACAAGGCGGGAACACACCCTGGAGGGGGTGCCAGTCCTTCACAGGGTGACACACACTCACACACTCACACCTATGGACACTTTTGAGTCGCCAATCCACCTACCGACATGTTTTTGGACTGTGGGAGGAAACTGGAGCACCCGGAGGAAACCCACGCAGACACAGGGAGAACACACCAACTCCTCACAGACAGTCACCCGGAGGAAACCCACGCAGACACAGGGAGAACACACCAAACTCCTCACAGACAGTCACCCGGAGGAAACCCACGCAGACACAGGGAGAACACACCAAACTCCTCACAGACAGTCACCCGGAGGAAACCCATGCAGACACAGGGAGAACACACCAAACTCCTCACAGACAGTCACCCGGAGGAAACCCACGCAGACACAGGGAGAACACACCACACTCCTCACAGACAGTCACCCGGAGGAAACCCACGCAGACACAGGGAGAACACACCAAACTCCTCACAGACAGTCACCCGGAGGAAACCCACGCAGACACAGGGAGAACACACTAAACTCCTCACAGACAGTCACCCGGAGGAAACCCACGCAGACACAGGGAGAACACACCACACTCCTCACAGACAGTCACCCGGAGGAAACCCACGCAGACACAGAGAGAACACACCAAAGTCCTCACAGACAGTCACCCGGAGGAAACCCACGCAGACACAGGGAGAACACACCAAACTCCTCACATACAGTCACCCGGAGGAAACCCACGCAGACACAGGGAGAACACACCACACTCCTCACAGACAGTCACCCGGAGTGGGAATCGAACCCACAACCTTCAGGTCCCTGGAGCTGTGTGACTGCAACACTAACCTGCTGCACCAACGTGCCGCACTTTTAGTAGTATTTTTACCTTAAAATTACAGCTTCAAAGTCATTGTGATGCTCCAATGAGCTATAACAGAGAGAACGGAGCCTCTGCCATTGTTACTTCAGGCTCACCATGACAGAAACTTTCAGAGGAGGGTACAAACTCCTTCACCTTGATTTCATGACACTGCTGTAGAAGTGAATTATATGCTGGAACTCAGGAGCCAAAATATTAAATGTTGCGTAATGTTTAACCTTCTCAGGTTAGGGTTAGGGACTCTTTAAGACTCTTTAAAAGTGGGTTGCCAGAAACACCTATTTAGTACACGTTTTAAGATGATCATGTATGTTTACTACACATTGCACAAACCCTGAGGGTTTTTTGGGGTACAATAAGTACACATTCACCTTGAAACCAGTCTGCTCCTCTTGCATAACAACAGCTGTTGCTATTGAGAATGGGAATGCCTGGGAGTTACATTATGGCGCAAGGTTATGGTGGATATGACTCACAATGTCCTTGCTTAAGTCTACCTGAGTCACTTGAGTATCCCCCCACCTGTGGTAACCTAGACACCGGAGGAAAGACAGGAGAGTTTCTGCTGTCTTTATCAGAGCTCTATCAGCATTCGCCTGCGCAAACATCCTGCACCGAATTGAATTTGTAATGCCCCTGATCTCTGAGTACATATTTGGAGTAGGAAGCAGCTTTTAGAGTGTGATTGCGTATGCAGGAGGAGCTGCAGACAGATGGTGTGCGAACAGGGGTCAGTGGCATTCGTGGGAAGAGATGCCCCATTGGAGGGTCACCTCCACTGCTGGTAAAAAGCCACAGAGCTCTGTACGGACAGCATGAAACATCTGGCCCAAGTCCGGACCTACAGCCATCCCACGCACCCCTGAGTTCACAAAGTCCATGCGGAGCAGACCGCTCGAGTCCGGGACGCTTGTTTACATGGGCTTGGAAGGCACAGCCATTCCAGAAGACACAACAGAAGATCAGCAAAGATAAGATGGCAAGACTTTGCAGTTCCACACTCCCATCTGCCATGCTTGGCAGCTTCTGTGTGTATTAAAACCCAAGCGCGAAGGGAGAACTGAACACTGCGGCCAGTTTAGACTTGATGGAGCTGGGTTAAAGTAAATGAGCCTTAGAGAAGAGGTGCTCACAGATTATATTCCACTGCATACTTTTAAACCTGCAAGGGCAGGAAGGAGTTAATACGTTTGTATGGCTTCAAGCTACAGGAGCAACTCCAGCTGCATGTCAACTGACTCATGACTTGTTTTGAACTGACTTGTAATTGTCTCAGAATTGGGACCTGTGAAAAAAACTGATCAAATTACGGTCATCGTACATTTCATACATCCACCTGTCATATGATTGAAATGACCTTATTGTTTCTCCACCCACCTCCACTGACCACGCAGAAGCACTTTGTCAGTGTACAATCATAGACTGTGGTTAATCTGTTGCTCTGCATACTTTCTTAGCCCCCTTTCACCCTGCTGTTCAATGCTCAGGACCTCTATAGTACCAGTATGTAGCAGAGCGGGTGTTTTTATGCTGGTTAGGGTTATGGCAACAAGTGGATCAGACACCGTTGGGGTTTTAAACCCCTCCTGTTCCACTGATCTAGGAGGACAGCTGAGAGTAAAGGTGGACCAATGAGGTAGGAGTGTAGAGGTGTGGACGGTGAGTGGACACAAGGTTTAAAAACTCTAGCCGCACTGCTGTGTCTGATCCACTCCACTCACATCAGTATCACTGCAGCTCTGAGAATTATCCACCATCCAAACAGTAGTCTACCTGCCCTGCGGGGGTCCTGAGCAGCGAAGAACAGAGGGAAACTGGGCTAAGAAAATATGCAGAGCACCAGATGGACTACAGTCTGAACCGAGTGCTTGCTTTACAAACTACAGATTAATTAAACTGATTTGCTTCTTTGCATTTCAGCTTGTTATTTAGAGCTACGCTGATCCTGACAGGTTTTGGTGGGGTCTGCTTTTGCCAGCAGCTTATGATGATATGCAACTAACACCCCCCCTAAACACCGGAGACTCGCACAAGGCTCACTTGTGAACGTCTCCACTTCGAGCCGTCAAAACGTTACATCTGTTATGCAATCAAAAGCCTTACAGCTCAGACGACACACACGCTTCCAATGAACTGATGATGGCAAAATGTAGCATTTTTAATGATCAAGCTGCTTCTCAATTGGTCCCTCACCAGAAATGCAGAGTAGGAACTCCCCACCTCGGCGGCGTACTGTGCACAGTGAGGCTGTAAGTTGTAATCAGAGAGAACAAGAGAGAGAGAGAGAGCGATAGGGAGAGAGAGAGAGGCAGAACGAGAGTGCCAACTGGGACACTGCACTCCGTGCGAAAAACAACATGTCCGCCATTGACAAGAGGCTCCCTTGATTTGTGTATTCTGATGGGTCCTCAAAGTTTCAGGAGACAAGTTTCTCTCCTTAATGACTGCTTTGTTTCACAGCTCTGCCACAGAGCATCAAAGAGATGAGGAATGGCGAGACAGAAGGGAAAACATCTTCATTGGGGAGCAAACAAAACACAAGAGGAAGTAACGAAATGGTTGGGGGGTGGGAAGGATGGGGGCAGTTCAGCAACTCGGTTCTCCTTGTAGAGAGGGGTCTAGAACACATCATCCCGTTTCTGACAGAGGAGATCTGGGTCGAGAGAATGATTATATATATATATATATATATATACATTTGAATATATAGGTGACCCAAGTTGTGCTCCGAATTGGCTTTGACCTTTCACCTCAATCTCAAACGACACATCTAACACAGTGGAATGGCAGATCTGAGGGGAGCTGCGGCGTTTGAAGTTTGACACCTCTGAGACGGAGCTAAGTTTCGTTTCTTCTCCGCCGGCTTTTTGGAGCTTGAGACATTCCGCCTTGTCTAAGGCTTTCACACAGTACTGTACTTTAACATAGTGGGGGGAACATAGCAGGAGCGTTTATAGACTACACGTACTGGGAGACACAAGTATGCCTCTAATAAAAACCGGTTAAACACGAAAATGTTGAAGTGATTCTACACTAAAGTAGGCATCACTCTGATATGGATGAGAAATGAAGAACTAATGAACACAAGAAATGTTTATTAATTGCATTAATTCGACTTATGTGCACTGTCTCGATTTCCTTGGTTTGGCACCATTTGCCGACCTGCCTCCCCATTTCCTTTGGCACATAGGATTCACAGAAAATGTGAGTTATTACAAACCTTCTTCTTCTAGATTTTAGTGTTTTGTTGTCAGTTTTTTGAAGATTATATGGTTATAACCAACTATGAGCAATCACAATGAGCAATAATTGCAATAATTACATTGTCTGTTGAGTTGCTGATTATATTTAAAGGATTTATGAACATCCGTTACTACGTACAAAAACTGAACTAAACTGGATCGACAGAAAGCTTTAGCTGATGAAGTGTTTGGAAAGATGCTGGGGCATTATGGGAAATGTATTGCCTGTAGTGAATTTGACTCACGTGTCCTATAGTTCTGCTCTGAAATCATGGATAAAATTGATTTTTAGTGCTGTGATTTTAGTGGGGCATGGAAACCCTTTACTAGAGCATATGTGAATCCCTGGAGTAAAGTTTCGGCTGCTCTGCATATTTTGTTAGTCTCCTTTCACCCTGTTCTTCAATGATCAGGACCCCCACAGAGCAGGTATGCTTTGATTTGGGTGGTGGATCGTTCTCAGTGCTGCAGTAACACTGGCATGGTGGTGGTGTGTTAGTTTGTTTTGCACTGCTATGAGTGGATCAGACACAACAGTACTGCTGGAGTTTTTAAACCGTGTGCCCACTCACTGTCCACAACTTCTAGGTGTAAAGTCAGAGGCAGTAGCTCATCTGTTGCTGCATAGTTTGTGTGGGTCTAGTCCTTCATCTGTGGACACAGTACACCACCCCCTGTTGGCTTGGAAGACTATTCTCAGTCCAGTGCTGATCCACTCATAATCATACCACTGGATTTGTGGGAACCACCAGGTTAGCCGTAGTTCCACTAGAGGACAGTTAAAGGGGGAAGCGCCTGTTGTGCGGCAGGTTCTAGCTAAATGAAGAAGAGATGTTGGAAAGAGCCACAGCTTCTCTGCTCGTCTGTGTACCGGATTTTCAGGGTCAGCATGTCGACTAGTCACCTAAGTTCCACCATGGGCTCATTCAGGTAGATGGCGGGTAATGATTAAAAGATATCAGCCGGAAACATCTGGCCACGGCTGGTCGTAGGGCTCCAGACAGCGACGACATTTGCTTTGATCATATCGTGATAAAGGGGTCAGGAGCTGTGACCTCAGCAGGGACAGTTTTACAGCGAAATCAATGCTGAGCCGCAGGCAAATTACACAGAGTCTCGGGGCAGCGTCAGCACCAACCTGAGCACTCCCTTTAATCCAAGCGCACCACTTCTTTAAACACACATCGCTGCATTATTTATAAGCCTGCAGAGAGGTGTTTTCAGATCTAATTCCTCACTCCTCATGTGTGCTGATTGTCTCCCCTAATTCATGTTTGTTTAGTCAGGTAGATGCAAATGCACCGCTCATTTGCATGAAGTATGGGGGCGGGTGCGTTTGACAGAAGTAAAAGCTAATGCTTCCTCGCTGCTGGAGAGCTGATCTGCTGAATGAATGTATGCCTCCTGTGTTCTTATTTTAGCTACTTTTTTGTAGCCATTTTTTTTTATAGATTCAAGCTTTAACAACACGGAGCCCCAGCGTGGAAAACAGGATCTCTTGCAGATGTGGGAGGGCTTACTCCGCTGCAAAACTCCTGTAGAGCGCTTTTATTATGGGAATTATATTCTCATATAAGTATTTTTATATTTTCAATAGCAGTATATTTTCCCAGAGGTGGTCTTAAATATCTTACTACACTCACTTCATTCAGAGCAGAAACTCCTGCACTTTGCTTCCACTCACTGGCCACTTTAAAAGAAACATCTTCATTAGGCGTAGTCAAAGGGCGGACCCAGGTTTGGACATGGTCTAAGTGACCGTTCTCTCAAGATCTGTGACAGATTTGTATAAAATATATATATTGAGAATATTTAACAACATTTGTGAGGCGTTATTTTATTTATTTATTTAGTCATTTATTTAATTTTGGACTGTCACAATGACAAACAACAGCAAAGCTAATCCAAATCTCTGAGCCAATCACACTGAGAGAGAGAGAATGGTGAGAGTGAGCACAGCAGTTTCTCAGACATGGAGGTCGATCATAGGTTGGTTGGCCTCCTTTTTCTTTCTCCTATCCTTCTGAGAAGATGCAAGGCGTTACACAAGATTGCTGTAAGGATTTGAGAGTGAGTTTAGCTAATGATGCTGGCTCATTAGTTATGAACCACAAACATCACTCCTGCTCATCCCAAAGCTGAACCGAATGGAGCTCCATCACTTCAGAGACTTCAGTTTTGCTGCTCTACAGCTCAAAGCTGAGGGGTTTTAAACCCCTCTTGTGAATGCTTAGCTTTGGGCATGACCTTAGACCTATGTGCAGCTGCTCCAGAGCACCCCATTCATTTTATGCTCATGAGTTCACTCATTAAGTGAAGGTATATGTGCAACATCTGCTCCAGATGTTTCAGATTGGAGCTGAACTTGGCAGGAAGGTGTATCTCCAGAAGGAGGTCTGGTGACCATAGGCTTAAACTGATCATTTCCTCACACAACCAGCTTTCCCTCCTTCCTCTGATGTGTACAGTAATGGCACTTTTCCACTGCATGGTTCCTACTGTATTGGACTCTACTCTTTGTGTTTTTTCCTGGTTGTTTTTCCGCTACCACAGCTATGGTGTCATCTCAAAACCCTGTCTCTAATGGGAACAGCGGGCTTTGGAAACCACAACAATGTCTGCAGTAACCTTGTTTGGTGTGTTGTTGTTTGGAACTGAACACAGCTCCGTCATCAGTTCAGACAGATCAGTAGGGTTTGTTCCTTCCTTGTTGCAGCGCCCAGCTCTCGCTGGATTCTTTTGTCGGACACTGATCCAGGGAGCATTTGAACCTCTTTAAAAGACCACGGCGTAACTTTTCGAGCTGCTGTTGTGAGTCAGATAAAAACAAACGTGATCTCTGCTGCAGCTGGAGATTTTACAGATGGAGAGTTAGTGCTGGTCGTCTGCGTTGCGTGGCGTAGTGTGACGACTCTCTCTGGACAATCCCTACTCATCTCACTGGAAACCACAAAACAACAGGGATTAATAAAACAAGCAGCCCCAAAAATGGAAAAAGCAGAAAGGCAGAGTAGATTCGAGTGGAGTAGAGTAGGTGCCATGCAGTGCAAAAGCACCATAAGTTTCTCTAAGGTGGTGTCAGGTCGAGTGGTGGGTCCAACCACAGGAGACAGGAGTTTGAAGGAAGGAAGGTGTGTGATCGATAAGAGGCAGCAGTAGAGGCCGGAGGGCGTGTGTTTGGAGGCTTTCAAACGCTGCTTGGCCAGATCAGAAGTGACCCCTCACGTGAGAGATGGAGGTCCTGCAGAAGTGTGAAAAGGAAGGTGGTGGGTTGGTGTGGGAATGCGAGGTACCGGCTGAGACTTGCTCAGGGGCTTCTCTCCAGCTCTGAGGTCAGCGTCACGGGGAACGAGGGCAGGGAGGAGGGGAGGGGGGTGGGTTTGCAGAAGCGAGCTGGACCAAGTGTCAAGGAAAAGAAAGAGACAGAGCGAGAGACGGAGGGAAACTGGGTCAGCTCATTGATGCTGTGGGGCCAGTGGTGTATTTGTATTGATTTGTACAGCACTGTGGAAACTGTTATGAAACAAGTGTGTAAGAAAATGTAAAACTACACATGGGCTGCAATTAGGTATTAAATATGTTGTATTTAATTAGTTTTATTTTAATTAGTGTTAAAAATGTAATACTGCTTTAGGTTAATCAGTAAACAGAGGTGGCCCGATACCATTTTCTCCTCTTCCAATATTCTCAGATATTATCATCTGATATCAGCTGATATGATATTTTTAAACTAATAAGCTTTCATTATTATATCTTTATACTTATTTATTTATATTTCCAACTCAGCAATAATCAATTACATATTATTTTAAATAAATAACAAAAATAAATTGTTGGATATGTATCCAACCTACAACAATTTCCTCCAATCAGACGGCAGATACAAGCCTAAACAGTGAAGTGAAGACACGAGGGGAGCATGTGGACCTTACATGGGATCCTCTCCTCTGGGTGAGGAGTGTGGTGTGTTCTCCCTGTGTCTGTGTGGGTTTCCTCCAGGTGACTGTCTGTGAGGAGTGTGGTGTGTTCTCCCTGTGTCTGTGTGGGTTTCCTCCAGGTGACTGTCTGTGAGAAGTGTGGTGTGTTCTCCCTGTGTCTGTGTGGGTTTCCTCCGGATGACTGTCTGTGAGGAGTTGGTGTGTTCTCCCTGTGTCTGCGTGGGTTTCTTCCGGGTGACTGTCTGTGAGGAGTGTGGTGTGTTCTCCCTGTGTGGGTTTCCACTGGAAGCTCTAGTTTCCTCCCACAGCCACAAATGCACAATTGGTATGTGTGTGAAAACTGCATTGTGTTTGTGTGTGTATTTCTCATATCTGGGTTTGATGTGTACATTACATTGTTGTTTTCTGTGTAGATTGGTTATGTGTAGTTTTGGATGAATGTAGATTGTGTGTAGTCTGGAAGTGTATAGTGTGTGTAGTTTGAATGTGTGTTGTTTGTGCTGTGGGTGTGTTTAGATGTGTGTATTGACTGATTTCTTTGTCAGAGGTGCAACAGACAACAAACAGATTCAGACGCTTTGATAATGCTGTAACCTGATATGGTCTTGTCAATATTGCTTCTTTAAGTGTGTGTGTGTGTGTGTGTAGTGGGGGTGGTGAGTGGTGGAGCACCAGAGCAGCAGCTTCAGGCAGCTACAAATCTGTCCAGCTGTTTTTACGAGACACACAAGTCACTGCAGTGATATCATTTTGCTCTTGAGCTCCATTCTCTACCTGTTTTACTGGATCTGCCCCATTTTCCCTTCCCCTGTGTGTGAGTTACAGCCTGGGCCTTGATTACAGCCCCCACACACTTCACACACACCAGAAAGGGTCCACACATGGTTGTTGGAGTCTACACACACACACACGCACACACACACCTTAAAGAGTCCCACTCAGAAGTGTCCAAGAAAACATGTTTACATACAACATTCTGAAGTGTCCACACACGCTGAATTTGTTCATTCATTCATTCATTCATTCACATTCACTCCTATCTATGGACACTTTTGAGTCGCCAAACCAACTACCAACGTGGGTTTTTAGACCATTGGAGGAAACCAAAGCACCCAGAAGAAACCCACCCAGAGGAAACCGGAGCACCCAGAGGAAACCCACCCGGAGGAAACCCACCCAGAGGAAACCGGAGCACCCAGAGGAAACCCACCCAGAGGAAACCCACCCAGAAGAAACCCACCCCGAAGAAACCCACCCGGAGGAAACCCACCCAGAGGAAACCCACCCGGAAGAAACCCACCCAGAGGAAACCGGAGCACCCAGAGGAAACCCACCCAGAGGAAACCCACCCAGAAGAAACCCACCCAGAAGAAACCCACCCAGAGGAAACCGGAGCACCCAGAGGAAACCCACCCGGAGGAAACCCACCCAGAGGAAACCGGAGCACCCAGAGGAAACCCACCCAGAGGAAACCCACCCAGAGGAAACCGGAGCACCCAGAGGAAACCCACCCAGAGGAAACCCACCCAGAAGAAACCCACCCAGAAGAAACCCACCCAGAGGAAACCGGAGCACCCAGAGGAAACCCACCCAGAGGAAACCCACCCAGAAGAAACCCACCCCGAAGAAACCCACCCGGAGGAAACCCACCCGGAGGAAACCCACACGGACACAGGAGAACACCTTTTCCCACATAAAAATAATGAAGTCCAAATATTGACACACAGTCACTGATGATTACTGAAGTCTGTCTGGAAAGTGGTCCAATGAAAACAAAAGTCGAGCAGGGACCATGCAGTGGAAAAGCACCACTGAAAGAGTTCACACACACTCAGAGGGGTCTAAATACACTCAGTGGGGTCTACACACACTCTGAAGTGTCTACACACACTTATTAGAGGGTCCACACACACTCAGAGATGTCCACACACACACACTCAGAGGGGTCTACACACACTCAGTGGGGTCTACACACACTCTGAAGGGTCTATACTCCGTAGAGTGTCCACACACACTTAGAGAGGTCTACACACACTCAGAGAGGTCCACACACACTCAGAGAGGTCTACACACACTCAGAGAGGTCCACACACCCTCAGAGAGGTCTACACACACTCAGAGAGGTCCACACACCCTCAGAGAGGTCCACACACCCTCAGAGGGGTCTACACACACTCAGAGGGGTCTATACACACTCAGAGAGGTCCACACACCCTCAGAGAGGTCCACACACACTCTGAAGAGCCTATACACTGTAGAGTGTCCACACACACTTAGAGAGGTCCACACACGCTTAGAGAGGTCCAAACAAACTCAGAGGGGTCTACACACACTCAGAGAGGTCCACACACACTCAGAGAGGTCCACACACACTCAGAGAGGTCCACACACTCTGGGGATGGTTGCTGCAGAGGCGAACAGCCCCACCCCCTTTGCCCCCACAGCAGTAAATCTCTGTTTTACGAGCTAAACTTGATGAAACCATTTCCCTTGACACCTTGTATTTGCTGCCCGTGTTGTGGGTTTATTTCTCCGCAGCTGAGCGGGTTTATGGCCTGGTCCGGACCCTCGCTGATGGAGAGGCGAGGAGCCCACTGCCTGAATACACCTACACCCCCCCCTCCCTCCTTCTTTACATTTGATCTCTCCATTACTGCTGAATCTGTCACTTTTTTCTATTGCTCTCTCTCTCTCTCTCTCTCTCTCTTCACAGTAATCTGATAGAGTGTGT